>NW_026057577.1:115169534-115422034 GCF_023721935.1 Panthera uncia
GAAAGAAAGAAAGAAAGAAAGAAAGAAAGAAAGAAAGAAAGAAAGAAAAGGAAAGAAAGAGAGGAGGAAAGGGTAAGAAAAAAAAAGATTCAAAAATCATTAATTTTTTTCCTTCTCTTATCAATAACCAGCCTTTAGATAGCAATTCTTTCTTTGTAATTCATCTCTTCTTTGTTGTGTTCCATTACCTTTTGTCCACAAGATACTATAAATCACTATAACACACTCCTAGGTAGTCTTCTTTTCTTAAACTTTTGCAACTTTTTAGCATTCTATGTACTCAAACCATAATTTGGGAAATCAGTCTTCCCATAACACATCTTTAGCATAACTTTTACTGTCAAAAAACTTCCATACTCTTCCCAAATCCAAGCAAACACAATTCTGTCTTTGGCCTACTGCTCAAAGCTTTCAAAAAAAATTCAAAATTAATGAATATTTATTGAGCAATGACTATGTGGCATGAGCTCTTTTAGGCACTGGACTATATCAATGAGCAATATGGACAAAAATTGTTGCTTACATCTAGCGAGGGGGTAAGACAATAAGCCAAATTAAGTAATAAATTTATGCAGTGTATGTAAATGATATCTTTATAGTGAGAAGTGCTAAAAGGAAAAATAAAGCAGGGAAATGGCTATTAAGTGTTGAGATGAAGGTTGAGACTTTATGCCTGGTAGGATTTACTGATGTGGCAACTACAAGAAAAGCCCTGAAGGAAATAATAAGAGCACATGTCTTATGGATATCTGGCAGAAGGGTATTACAGGTAGAGGGAACAGACGTTACAAACATCCTAATGGCGGACCTTGTCTGCATGCTTGGAAAGGGGAAAAAAATGGCAAGAAGAATAATGTGAATGGAGTAGAGTGAACAAGGGAGAAACAACTGGGAGACGGGGTCAGAGAGGAGCAGGGTGCTATGTTAGTAGAACTTTGTGGGTCATTGTAAAGAATTCAGCTTTTACTCTGAATAAGATGGAAGTCATTGAAAGATTTTGAGCAGAATTGTGACATGATCTGGCTTTCATTTTAAAAACTGTTGGGCTGAGAATGCACTGAAAAGTAGAAACAAGAGGGCAAGTTAAGAGGCTGTAGTTATCCAGGAAAGAGATAATGGTAGCTGGGATCATGGGGTGGTTGTAAAGGAGTGAAGATGGGTTGCATTCTGAATGTATTTTGAGGATAGATTCAACAGGGTTTACTGATGCATTGAAAGTGTGACAATGAGGGGAACTGGAAATCAGAAATGAATCTAATTTCTTGAGCAATTGTAATCATAGCGCTATAATTTAATGAGAGGGGGATACCGCAAGGGAAAGAGATGCTGATGGGAGGTAGAGTAGACAGCAGACATTCAGTTTGGAGCATGTTAAATATACGAGAGATGATATCAATTAGGCAGTTTATAGATGAATGTGAAATTCAGGGAAGTACAAGGTGGAAATATTCATTTGCAAGATATCAGCGTATATACAGCATAAAGCAATGTTATTGAAATTATATTACTGCTGAAATAAGTGTAGAAGAACCAGGAAAGGAAACTAAGAAGGAACATTCAGAAAGGAAAAATAAAAACTTGGCATGCATAGTGTTTTGGAAGACAAGTGATGAATCTGTTTCAAAGGGGAGGGAGTGATCAACTGTATCAGTGGCTGGTGATAGGTCAAGTAAGATGATGAGTATAGATTTATCATTTAATTTAGACTGTGGAAGTCATTAGAGGCCATTAATGACAAACCAAAGCTCTCCTTCCAAACAATTATTTCACAGACATTTATATACACAGTTGTTCCTCAGTCAGATTTGCCTACTTGGTGTCTTATGAAAATGACATCCTTGCTTATGTTTTTTTCAGTACTCTTAGACATACATTCTCAGTTGAAATAGTTTCTTTTCTGCCTATTCAAAAGCTATCCATCTTTAAAATTCTAAGTTTATCATCCATTGGTCATTCTCTCTAGCATATTTTATATTTAATGTCCAGAACAACAAAAGGCTTTACTGCCAGAGTCATGTATGTATTAATTATCATTGAAAATACTCTTTGATGGACTATAAATTTATAGAGAATTATAAGTAATAAACTTCAAGAATATTTAGGCAGGTTTCCTGCACACTGTTGACCTAGAAGTCCTTTTTCTCCCTAAGTTTGCATCTAAATCAGAAAAACAATTTAATTTTAGAATTTTTAAATTTAACAAGTTTATTTGTATGTCAAGCCCTGCTTCCTTTGAACTTAATCTATATTACTAGTGAGTCTCTTTGTGACCAAAAAAAAAAAAAAATCCTCTTTATTTTGTTGGTCCTGTAAATGTTTAAAGATAGATGGCTATCATGTTCCTCCAGCCAATCCACAGCCCCATCATTCTTTCCTTTTGCAGACTAAACATTCCACTTTTTTCTAAACATTCCTTATGTGACACCATGTCTAGCCCTTTTACTATCTTGGTTGCCCTATGTATTAGGTCCAATTTGTCAATGTCTCTCTTATAGAATGGCAAACAACACTAAACCCAGCACTCCAACATGCCTCTGGTCACTGTGTGCCAGAGTGGGACTGTGCACATCAGTACTCCAATCACTCAAACTGGTTAAGGCAGCCTCAGATTTAGCTTACTATTGGCTTGCTAATAACTTTCTATTAAATCTTTCCACTGACATGTAGTCAACTCACATAATGACTACATTCCAATACAGATAAAATTTCATTTTTAATCATAGATGGAAGAAGCTACACTTACATAAACCATTAAATCTCCCTTTATTTCATCTTTACTCTGTGGTGTTTAACAATAGATGTTAGTTAAATTCACTGAGTCAAAAATCTGAAAAACACTGTAAACTGAAATGAGTTGAAACACAAATTAAATTAAAATAATCATTCTTATAGTCATATAACATGAAGTCTATATAAAAATAATACCTTAAAGAGAATATTTAAAATATCGAAGTGATAAGATGTAATACTCATAATTTAGGTTCAAATCTGAAAGTCTTTTAGTGATAAAGAGAGAAGAGGAAGGCAGAAAAATATGTAAAATTCTTATCTTTCAATAAATGGAGCGCTCTATACTGGCATCTATAAATATACTTAAAAATCTTGATTTTTAACTACAAAATAATAGTAATAATAATAATAGTCCTGTGGCTTTATAAATTTAATAAGATTCATTCAGTTCTACACTTATAATGAGTAAATTATAGCACATAAAGCTACAAAAAAAGAATTTTTGACAAAGGACTTATATCCAAAATATATAAAGAACTCTCAAAATTTATAATTAAAAAAAGACAATTAAAAACAAGCAAAAGAGATAAACAGAGTCTTCACCAAAGAAAATGTACCAATGACAAACATATCAAATGAGGCAGTCATTAGTCATCACAGATATAAAATTTATAAAACAATAAGATATCACTACAAACCTGTTAGAATGATGAAAATAAATAAAAACTGAAACCAAACACTGGAAAAAATTGCAGAGCAAATGAAATGCTCATAAACTGCTGATGAGAATGCAATATTGTACAAGGACTTTGAAAACCAGTTTTGTACAACGTATGTCTACACACAAACCCATATATGAAGTTAAACATAGCTGTATCCTGCAATTCAGCAATTATGCTCCTAGGTATTTACCTAACTAATTTGAAACGTACGTCCACACAATACCTGCACACAATTGCTTATAGCAACTTTTTCTAAAAATTGGAAGCAATGAAGATGTCCCTCAGTAGGTGAATTTATTAGCAAATCATTGTGCCTCCATATAATGGGATGCTATTCAGTGATAAAAAGGTATGAACTCAGAAGCCATGAAAAACATACATGAATTTTAAATTGATGGTACTAAGTGAAAAAAGCCAGCCCTAAAACACTGCCTATTGATTTATTCCATTTATATGACATGCTAAAAACAAACAAACAAACAAGCAAAATTGTAGAGATTATAAAAAGGTCAGTGTTTGACATGGATTTGGGGAGCTGGGAGGATTAAATGGAGGGGCCACAGAGGATTTTTTAAGGTGGTGAAACTATTCTATATGTTACTGTAATGATGTATACATGACAGTATGCATTTTTCAAAGCCCAGGAAACTGTACAACACAAAGTATCAACATTAATGTTTGCAAATTTGGAAAAATGAAATCATTGAACAAGTCAGACGATAACAGGATGGAATGAAGAATGGGGCAAAAGAATCTAATTGTATCATAAATTATATAACATAACCTCACTAAAGGGGATGGAGAGAAATTGCTGGCCTAAGTAACTTTGGAGAGGAGTTGAGATGGTAAGGCTAAAAGCAAAAGAAACTGTACATAAAAACTGTATTCCACTTG
The DNA here is from genome assembly GCF_023721935.1 of Panthera uncia. Lineage (NCBI taxonomy): Eukaryota > Metazoa > Chordata > Mammalia > Carnivora > Felidae > Panthera > Panthera uncia. Next base: position 115,173,881 of record NW_026057577.1, read on the forward strand.
ATAATGTTGTTTCCCACAAGCATACAAGTTAATAGTTCTGAAACTGCTAGGCATGTATACTGGAACCCAGTTAAGTAGATGGATGGAGGGTGGTGGGAGCCAGATTTGTCACTATGGGAGTGAGTGGGTACAGATAAAAAAGGAGAGGAGGCTAGAATCATCCATGAAGTAATGGATTACAGTAGGAGACATCACTATGTTGAGCTAAATGAACTATGTTTAGCATAATATAGACAAAGATAGTTACACGGAGAAGTATTTATAGACATCTGTATACACAAGAATTAGTCTATATACATATATCTTCTTGCTGTCAGCTGAGGGGACCTATAAACAACAATACCAGGAATAACTAGATTTTAGTTTCAAATGGCATTCTCCAATTAAAAGAACTATGGTTCTTTGGGGCAATAGCTAAATCTAAGATGGGACAGGGAATATACAGAATAAACTGGGAGCATTTTGTAGTGCCAGAAAGCAAGTAGGTACCAAAGTAGGGGATGTAAAAATCCAACAACAGGAGTAGGTCAAAGAAGCACAGAACCAGCTAAAAATGTTCCCATTGGCTCCATCTGGTACAGTATGAGAGCAAGGTAATGTAGTATTGAGTTATAATCCAAAGTATAAAATAGATATTCATGAGCCTATATGATATAAATAAATAATTGATAAGTAAATATATCAGAGGAAATATCTATTTCTAAATCTCCTGTGGAAAGAAATTGAAATAATTTACATAGATACTTCCTATCAGTCCTATCAGACTAAGCATAACTCCCTGCCCCTTGAATGCGGTCTGTGACTTCTTTCCAAAGAATACTGCATGGAAATCAGGGAAGAAAAAAAAAGAAAGAAAGAAATTTTATAGTGAAGAAACTCAGCAAGCCTCAATCAGGTGATCATCAATGATACCATGTCAATAATCTGTGCTCTTGATATAATACGATGAAAAATGACACTTCACTTCTTCCTCAAAACCTGGTAACTCATATTTAATGAGGAGAGAACCATCAGACAAGCAAACCTGAAAGACATTCTGTATAATATCTGACCAGTACTTCTCAAAACTGTCAAGGTTATAAAAAAACATGAAGTCTGAAAAATTATCATAGTCTAGAGGAGCCTAAGGAGACATAATAATTAAAAGTAATATGATGGTCCAGATAAGACCATGGTCAGGAAAAGGACATTAGGTGAAAGGGAAAAGGAAAGGTTTGATGGTAGAAAAAGGATAGCTGCGAGTTAATTATCATTAGTGCTTCTTAAACTCCATAGTTTTGCCTCTAGAATCCCTTTGCCATTGTGGGGAGTGGAAGGTGATATTTAGGAACTGCATGTCCTTTTTTGCCAGCAACTCTTTTATAGCCAGATTTCAAAAACTCAGTCCGTATTTTTTGATATATTCTGTATATACCACTTATACTTCAACTAGAAGGAAAGAGAGCAAATGTTACTGTCCAATGTTCTCAACCCAATGTCCTAGCATGATTAAAAGTCAAAATACTCAATTCCTCTCACATTCTCGGGGTTTCACAAGTGTCCTGCAGTTAGAATCCTTGCAATTCCAGAAAAACAGCATAAACACCGAATATTTGACGTCTTCATTGAAATGTCACAGGGAATCGGATTTTGCTTGCCTAACTATGTGAAAATCTGTCCTAATCAACTTTTAAGTAATTTTGTTTCAGTGAAACAAACCATTTCCATTTGACTACTATAGAGAAGTTTTTCAAAACTATTGAAAAAGTTCTAGATGACTTACACACTATTACGCAGTGCAATAGTTGAGAAGCATTAACCAGGAGAAACAGATGTTGCAAAGGTTGCCAGTTTCATTCTATTCACTACTGAAACTTCTTGATTCCAGAATCACCTCCCTAGTGAAATAGCAGGACTTCTTGATTCACTCTGCAATGCATTCCCATAGCCTCATGATTAAGAAAGCCCACCAGTCTATTTTGTTTACAATATTGCACTCACCCAAGCTAGTAAATACTATATTCATGTGACCTTTCCAAGCAAAACCTAAATTTACACATGTTTTTCAAATAAAAAAATATCCATCTTTGTCTGGGATATTTTGATTTGGTTTTCATTGTGATTAACAGAAGTTGTATTCCAATAATGACATGTGGTCCTAGATCAGAACCACTGCCAGGAGCAAGCAGAGACAAAAATAGTGCAGATGGGAAAAAAAATGGCTTTTTTCCAAGTCAAATCTCCCTTAGACACATACTCTCAGTGCATATTAAAAAGAACTAGAATGTCTGATTAGTGTTCAGATCATCTTATGAGATCTCACTTGTAGGCTTCAGATTGTGTGCAGTAGTGGCCCTTTAGTTAATCCACTGGAGATTTTAACCTTGCTTACATTCATTCTCTTGCCCATCATTCAAAGGATCTCACTTGATTTTATTTGCAAGGCTACTGCGGAATCTCTTCCTTCTAGATGCCTCATATGGGTGGAGCTGTTCAAAAGCCAGGAAACAGCAGTTATGTGACAAGAATCTCCTGTCCAAAGCCTTGGAAAACATAACACTACTATAATGATTGTTAACTGCCAGACAGATATCTGGAACATTTTCAAATTTGATTCCTCTATAGTAATTTTAGTTAAATTTAGAAAATATTTTGTGAAACTTGATTATTTCATAGATACGAGTGATAAAATACTGTAGTCAGTCTGTATTTTGGTATGGCCATGAATTGTCACCATAATAAAATAGATAATCATTGAATTTTTCTAAATTTATCTATTTCAGTGTAATAATATTTTGCCCATTTTCCAAAGGTAAGGAAGGCCACCATTTCTTTCTAAATGAATTATTAAACTTGTTTTCCTAATATTTAAGTGAAATTAGGTACAGAATCTTCATACAAGTTAGCATGAACTTTTAGATAAAGATTTAAGTCCATGGGGTTTTATCCAAACTTACAAATCTTCAAAAGTTCATGTATCACCACTCTTTACCTTGAGTTGGGACTTCCAGCCGGGAGCAGCAGGTGACAAGATCCAAGTGAATTATAATAACTAATAGTTATTACACGGGGAAGAATTGGAGAAAAAGCTGAGCCTGGAGTCAGTCAGCTTTTAGATCCTAACAGTATTCACACGAATCATGGTCCATATTTTCAGCATAGGCTATAGAAGTATGCAGTAGAGCTTAAAGATAACTCCCTTGAAGAACTAAATCAAGGTGGTTTATCTCTAATTAGAACTTGACAGAAGTCATTCTGTTTCATCTGCCAGTTTTCATGGTATTTTAGGAAAGCTTGTACTGATGATTATGAGCTCTGAAGGGTGGAATGTTGTACCTAAGAAATTTTCATAATAGCTCCAGCTTCCCATCCCAAACCATTTTACTAGCAGTAAGCAGCTATTTATATTCAAAGCTTCTGGTTTTAAGTACAAGTGTTCTTTTATGGACAGAGATATTAGTTGAGTATCAGACAGCTACAACTTGGAATACTGTAGGTAAATTAAAATACAGTACTACATAAGTGATTGCATAAACACTTAGTGATACAGTTAGATGTGAAGTACATTTTCCCCATTGAATTAAGACCTCACTATTACCTTTAAGCAGGCCTAATAAGATGTATGAGATCTTTTCAGTTTTATTTTACATGTGTTTGGCTTCCCACCTCATTTACCAATAAAGCAATCACAAGAATTCAGGCTTTCCCCTAAAAGTAAAACTAAAAAGAAAGATCAACCTGCAGAGTTGATCAGTCTCTTATCAGTCATTAAGCAAAGTGAAATCTTTCAATTGTTCAAGGAAAAAGAGTAGTGAGTGCATATTAATATTAAAACATTAGAAGTGATTTAGATAAAAATATTTAGGCCACAATGCATTTGGATTCTATTCAATTCTCATTAAAGAAAAATATTTGGCTTATTTTCTTTATCTTGATATTGTGATAGGAAAACCGTATGTATAAAATGAAATCAGAATTTTGGTGCTGTTTGACTTTGAAAAAAACATCCTGAATGGCAAGGCTTTTCCAGGAAGATATTATGGGAACAACTAAAAATTCATTACAAATTTAAAAAATGTTTCTTACTGTGTAAGAAAATGGAATAAACAAAATAAAAAGTAAAATGATGATCAGGTAATAATATTTTCAACTCATGAAAGGCAAAGTGCTACCATCCTTAATTTTATTTTATTACAATTAAGTGCACTTGGTAAGAATATAATGTGCTTTCAAAAGTTTTATAAGCTTGGGCTTTTGGAGTCATGCACTTTGGTTTACAAGGCTGGTTGCTCCACCCCCTAGACATCTCACTGAGCCACAGTTTCCTTATTCATGCAATGTTTAATCACTGAGTGCTACTGTGCATCAAGCATCTCATAATTACACTTTCGACACAACTTTATTTGAGGTATTAAATATCAAAAAGTTTATTGAAAAATCACTTTACATAGTGTCTGGTTCCCAGTCTGCATTATACATGGCTGATATTGTAATTTTACTGTAGAAAGTGATTTCATACTTCTTGCAGTCAATTTTACCTACTCTATATGGCTCCAAAAAACCCCATCTTCATTTCCTTTACTAATAATACAGCATGGACCTATTGGGCATAAATATAGCTAAACGTTTTTAAGTTAATCTGTTTTCAGTCTACTGTCTCTTTGAGCAAGGAATCTAAGTCTATTACTCACTCTATAGAACTGTTTTCTCCATCAGATGATTTAGTTCCCCATGATCTACCACTGGATGTTTAGAATAATTGAATTCAGGTCAATAGATGGTTGTTATTGACTAATGCTTATTGAGTACAATATGCCTCTCTGTAGGCTTATACTTTCCATACTATGTTTTAAAGACTTGAAACTTCCTCTGTGTGAGTGTGGCAATGCCTAAGACAATAGAGGGGGTAGGTTCAATAAAGTGGCATCAGCTAACACTTTTGATGAGGTTTCTTATTATATTGGTCCCAAAATACACTTTGTTACACTTTGAAAGTAAACATAAACCCTGAGCCGAGGCCACGATGGTAAAGATAGCATTACAAAATGGCAAATACTTGCGTTACTAGGAATAAACTGTTGGCAGAGTCCTAAATGGGAGACTAGGTCATCATATTAGAAAATACTGCAATGTTTCTTAGGCACTGGACTGGACATCAAGACATCTGAGGTCTAGTCCTAACTCTGGTAGTAATCATCTGTGTCTTTTTTTGTTTTACCTGATCCAGAGATATTATATCCATGAAAAGAAAGGTTTGGATTAACTGAATTTGAATGTTGCATTTTGATTTAAAAAAAAAATTCTCAAATCCTTAGAGTGAGCAGTGTTGTTCTCTGAATTCTTCAGCAAATAGCTAATACCATCTGTAGACCTAGATTCTTGAAACTGTGTCTATGCTGCTTCAAGAATTTCTGAATAAATACAGAACTTAGCAAAAGCTGTCTTTATAATGTGTAGAAAGCTCTAAGGAAGCAGCTGCGCCCCCATTTACTCCTATCCCTCCCTGACTATCCTCTAAGACATTCAGCCTTGTCAGACGGGCACCAAGTTGATGCATGCTTTGAAGTCTTTGCTCTTGCTGATCGATCTTCCTAAATACACGTCCTTCCGGCATCTCCATAGCTCACTCCCTTATATCTGTTCCCAGGCCTTTATTCCCTTTTCATCTCCGTTAAGACTTCCCTAACCACCCTATCAAAAATGGCAAACCTTGTCACTACCACCACTCCCTACGCCCTTTCCTTGCTTTATTTTTCCCCATTACCACTCAGTACCATCTAACCGCTTTATATTTTATTTACCGTCTTGTCTATTTTCTACTTTCCTTCCTCACAACATACACACAAACCATTAGGGCTGAGGTTTTTGTCTCCTCCAACCCCTGCTATTTAGCCCTAGGGCTTATAACAATGTCAAGCATATAAAAGGGGATTCATAAATATTTTTAAATAAATAAATGTTTTGTTCGACACTATATAATTAGCACCTAGAATAGAACTCACCATGTGCAAGGCAATAAATAAATTCTGGTCAAATAATTATAGTTATCCAATATTGGATATATGTTGAAAATGAAGGCAGAAATGTAAACCCTGATTCAAAGTGCAAAATCAAAATCATTGGAAATACTTATTTGTCACAAACCTAAGCTTCAAGTTTAATCAGAGTATCTGATAAGTTTCTATTATGTTTGAGTTCAGTTTTAATTTAGGATGGTTTATTACTATTTGGTAACAAATTGTAAATATTTTATTTGTTTTAATAATTATTTATTTTTGAGAGAGATAGACATAATGCAAGTGGGGGAGGGGCAGACAGAGAGGGAGACACAGAATCCAAAGCAGTCTCCAGGCTCTGAGCTGTTAGCACAGAGCCTGACCTGGGGCTCAAACTCACGAACTGCAAGATCATGACCTGAGCCGAAGTCAGATGCTTAACCAACTGAGCCACCCAGGCGCCCCCAAATTTTAAATATTTTAAAGATCTGTGTAGCTATTTTTAAGTTTATCTTTGCTTTAGGTTTTATTTTCTATTCATTGATAAATTTTATTTTGCCATATCAATATTCCACTTCTTATAGATTGTATTTCTTAATGAAAGAAGAAAACTCTCTTTATAACATGTATATGAAGGGCTAGTTTTCAGCATTCTGCCTCATAAAATAATTCCAAAAAATAGAATTAGTATGTCAATTGTGGTTACTTGCGTTTTAGTTGCATCCTAAAAGCTAGTAGACAGTATGTAAGCCTAAATTTTCCTAACATCCCCTTCTGGCTCCATTTTAGTACTCTCGAACTAGACAGAAGGAGGAGAAATATATGTTCCCTCATGATACATTATAATTGCCAACTTTTACCTTTTAGAGATGGGCAATGAATAGACTACTCTTCAAAATGACTCCACTCTGAAGGAATATTTTAAGACCCCGTAATAGATTCATGACAACTGAATCCTCTTAGATATTAAGTACGCTCACTCCACACGGCCAGACAGGAACTTCCATTTTAAAGTATTTAACAGGGAATCAAATATCACAAAACAAATAGAGTATCACTTTCATGGATTAGACATTTATAATGCACACTCAGGTGAACTTGATTTACTACCTCAAGACTCATGCCTGAAAGCTTTTAAAGAAGATCATATATTTTTAAAAAATCAAAATGCTCAGGATAAGAACATCCAAGTGATATTTCCCTGAATACAGAGCCAACTTACACAATTAGAAATATATGACTCTATGACCACATAATTTCCCAGGCTGAGAAGATACTGCTCATGCTTAATTCACTTGTCTTTCTTCTTGCTGTATAAAGAACAAATCTGATTTTGAGATCCCACAGGAATAATTCTTTGTCATATTATGTTATAGTTATTTTCTTATTTGCAATGTTTGTAGATTAAAGAGATTATTCTGCAAATGTGCATTTCAAATAATGAAGTAAATTTTTTAGAATCAAGCACAGTTTTGCAGAAAACTTTGAATATCAGATTTTCTAATAGCTATGTAAATCTATAAAATGAGAAGATCTGTTTCCAGTTCTTTCAATTTTTACAATAAATGGAAATCTAAAAATTCTTTGTGTTTTTAGAGTATGCATTGGCCACATCATTTTTTTTTACTTGCCAATTCATTCGTTCAAAAAATATGTAAGATTTTTATTTTTCCCACCCCCACCATTGAATTTTACCTGTTTTGGAAGTAAGTGAGGAATAAATTATATGTTAATTATATAGTCACCAGCAACCTCTAATAGCAAGATTTAAATATATATAATTTTTCCCATTTTATGGAACAGACAAAAACGATATGGTAGGTTTAAATAACTTACCCAAGTGAAACACACTGAATTAGTTATTGTTATAGGACTATAACTTACTATTGATTTTGTGATATTAGAAGCATCTCATTCAAGGTGAGTTTATTTGTTTCTATCAGAACTTTTACTTTCAGACACTAGCAAAAAATAAGATGGCATTAAATTATTCATTCTTAGCAGCAATAAATTTTAGGTGTTAGGATAAGCAAATTTAAGCATGAAGTAATTTTATCGTTCTTTTACTTCTTTGCATTCATCAATATATTCAGTTTCTATTAGCAGAAACAGTGCAAGGTATTGATAACTATTATATCAATTGATATAAATTAGGTTTTTTGGGGGGCACCTGGGTGGCTCAGTTCATTAAGTGCCCGACTTCGGCCTTGGTCATGATCATGCTGTTCCCAAGTTTGAGCACCGCGTAGGACTCTGTGCTGACAGCTCAGAGCCTGGAGCCTGTTTGAGATTCTGTGTCTCCCTCTCTTTCTCTGCTCCTCCCCTATTCATGCTCTGTCTCTCTCTCAAAAAAAATAAAATAAAATAAATATTTTTTAAAAATTTCACCTTTAAAATTCCTTTTGTCAGCAAAGCCCTTCACACAATACATAAGTGTAGCCAAGTTCAAGTTTGCTCTTTATGTGAAAAAACACACATCTTCATAAAGAATGTGAAATCTTTTTTCCTGAATTATATTTCTCCCCATTTTGCTAAGGGAAAAATGACTATTTCTATAACATCACCCCTGTCTAACTCATCACAAGTACTTAAATAAATTAATAAGCTCTGTAAGATATATTTCACATACATTAAATAATATGCTGAAATAAGACAAAAGGCTAATGGAGACTGTCAAATCACAGGAGAAAGCCAGAAACTACAAACTGGAATAATAAACAGAGAGGGCTGCTCTTGATCTAGGTTCTGAAGTTCTAGTCTACATAAACTAGAATCAGCAATGCAGAGCAAGGACAATATGTCTGTCCTCACTACTATAGATCACAGTTTACTGTAAAAGTGATCTATGCAAAGCACTAATGACGATAAGGTAGCAAAGTACCAAAAAGAACAAATTATATACTTAATTCCTACGGGATGGATGGTGAAGATTGTAATTTAGACATACTCCAGAAATGTTTCATGACATCTACCATGAAATTATATTTTTTAAAAACCTACTATTTGAAATTTTGACTTAAATTGGAACAGTAATGCCAATCAATTAATAGATACTTAATAAAAGCCTGTGCTGTACATTAAATGTAGGAGATTCATGAAGTATCAGATGCATAGAAATCTTACAAACTCTTTGCAGATTCATAGTCACACACACACACACACACACACATAGAGACATATATATATATATATATATATATATATATATGAGCAATAACTCTTCTAGAGTCCTGTTAATGCTGGATGTATTTGAGCCAAAAATATTAATACATCTTTAAAAAGCAAGAATATGTATGTTCTACTTTTGCTCTCCATACAGAATTAAAAATCAACATGACCAAAAATGTTCCCTTTCCTCAAGCCCTTGAATCATTCTAAATATCTCTTTGTCCCTCTCAGAACTAATCACTATATTCTGTAATTCCTAAGAAATTTTCCTGTATGGCTATCCTTTTTTTTTCCACTCGCTATCACCATGGCCCTGGTTCAGGCTAGTTTCTCTCATCAATACCTCCCAAACTGTTTATTCATTCATTTATTCAATCAAATTTTACGGAACGCTTGCTTAGTTTGCAAGTGATTGTGCCAAGTAATGAATGAGATGTGTAATTTTCCTGTGGTCCCAGAGCCTGGAATCTTTTTCCTGTTACTATCACAGACCAACAGCACACTGCAGCTAGACATTTAAAATACAAATAGAGTGGCTTGTGCATGGCTCAGTTGGTTGAGTGACCCACTCTTGATTTTGGCTCAGGTCATGATCCCAGAGCTGTGGGTCAAGCCCCGCCTTAGACTTCAGGCTGAGCATGAAGCCTGCTTAGGATTCTCTCTCTTACCTTCCGCCCACCTATAAAATAAAATAAATAAAATAAAATAAAATAAAATAAAATAAAATAAAATATTAAAAAATATACTACCATTATGCTCTAGCCATACTGAAAACCATTTAATATCTCATTACCTAGTGTCCTAACTCCAAACTCCATAAGATGGATATAAGCCACTCTCTGTTTTGACTGATCCCTGTCTGGCTTCATAGCTTCAACTTTCTAGGTTCATCCATCCACTTCATATTTGACACTCTAAGAATTTTAAACTCCTTGTGTTCCTGAAACACCACAGAAATACCTGCTTTTTGCTTAGTCTCTTTCCACCAAGGGTATTCACTATTTATTCTTTTACACTGAGCTGAGTGGGACCTCATCCAAAAAGTCTGCTTAAATTCCTGGAAGATCTTTCTCTGTACTCCTAGGCATCCTGCATGAGTTGTTTCTTTCTTATAATTTACCTTAGTATTTTCAAATTATCTGTTTCTTTCTCTATGTTGGGAGATCATAAAATCCTGAAGGGCAATAAGCACATGTTATCCATATGTGTACCCCTGACTGCTGGCTCTTAAAATGTATTCAAACAATATTTACTGAATCTATTACAACCATGTTGTGTTCTCTCCCCCAAAGACCGATTTTTAAATTTTTTCTTTGAGTATAGTTGACACATAATGTTACATTAGTCTCAGGTGTACAACATGGTGATTCAACATCCCTACACATTATGCCGTGCTCACCACAAGTGTGGCTACCATCTGTCACCACACAATGCTACTACAGTGCTATTGACTATATTCCCTGTGCTGTGCCTTTTATTTCTATGACTTATTCATTCCATAAGTGGAGGCCTGTACCTCTCAGTCCCCTTACCCATTCTAGCCATTCCCACACCTCTCTTCCCTAGTGCAATGATCAGTTTGTTCTCTGTATTTATAGGACTATATCTGCTTTCTGTTTGTTTGGTCATTAATGTTGGTATTTGTCTTTCTTCATCTGACTTATCTCACTTAGCATAATACCCTCTATTTCCATCCATGTTCTGCGGCAAATGGCAAGATCTCATCCTTTTTTTTATGGCTGTAAATGGCAAGATCTCATATATGCATATATATATATTTTTTTATCCATTTATCTGTCAGTGAACACTTTAGGTTTCTTCCATATCTTGGCTATTTCAAAAAATGCTGCAATAAACATAGGGGTGTATATATCTTTTTGAATTCATGTTTTCATATTCTTTGGGTAAATACCCAGTAGTGGAATTATTGGAACATCCGGTATTTCTATTTTTAATTTTTTTAACTTTTTAAATGTTTATTTATTTTTGAGAGAGAGACAGAGTGCAAGCAGGGGAGGGGCAGAGAGAGAGGGGGACACAGAATCAGAAGCAGACTCCAGGCTCTGAGCTATTAGCACAGAGCCTGACTCAGGGCTCGAACTCACGAACCGTGAGATGATGACCTGAGCCAGAGGAGGACACCTAGAATGGACTGAGCCACCCAGGCGCCCCTCTATTGTTTATTTTTTGAGGAATCTCTTTACTGTTTTCTACAGTGGCTGCATCAATTTACATTCCCATCAGCAATGTACAAAGATTCCTCTTTCTCCACATCCTCACTAGCACTTATTCCCTTTTATTTTGATTTTAGCCATTCTGACAGGTGCAAGGTGATATTTCATTGTGGTTTTGACTTATGTTTCTCTGATGATCATGATATTGCGCATCTTTTCATGTGTCTATTGACCAACTGTGTGTTTTCTTAGGAAAAAATGTCTATTCAGATCCTCTGCCCAGTTTTTAATCAAATTGTTTTGGGTTTTTTGGTATTGAGTTGTATAAGTTTGCAAAAATCTTCTCCCATTCAGTAGGTTGTTTTTCTTTTTCTTTTTTTTTTTTTTTTGACGGTTCATTTTGCTGTGAAGAAGATTTTGATTTTGATTACATATCTCTTTTATGTATAGTGAGTACAACACAAGAAAATAAGAGACAAACAAAGGGTATGTTTTTTTTACTTCCAAACTTTTAATTCAACCAACGTAAATGTTCTGACTTTTCTTATCCTTTGAGTATAACATCGACACATTTATCATTTCTACTTGACAGTTGCAATCTCTGGAATATTTGGTTCATGATGGTATGTTTTGAGGGACACGAGACAATCAAAATGAAGAACAAAGTACTCAAGAACTACTTGGAATATGTACCAATTTTTTAAAGTGAATAAATTCATAAAAGCTCTTTATGATATATCCTGAGCCTTATCCCTCTAAGGTGAAGATGCTGTCTCCAGTTATATCAAAATACTCTGTGCTCCCTGAATATGTCATCCTTGCCCATGCCTCTGGATCCTGATTTTTATTTTCCTGTTATCTGAATTGTCCCCTATACTCACCCTTTACTTGGTTTCTACTTGGTAAATGTCTAGCTTTCTTTCAAGACACAACTAAGGTATTATTACCTCCAGTGCCATACCTTCTTTGATCCACCATGCAAAGTTGTTCCATTTCTTAAATTCTTGTGCCATGTAGTTCATATTTTTACTATTGCACAACTCATCCTATCTTCATTATTTACTTCATTGTATATCTTTCACATTAGATAGGAAACTCTTCATACATGTTTTTAGCCCACATCTCAGCACAAAGCCCATTCCCATAAATGTCTATTAAATCCAGGAATGAATAGATGTTGTATCTTAACTTGTTAAAACAGCTACACTACATCTTTTTATATCAAAATATATTTTATATATCCTAAGGGAAAGAAGATGTTTAGAATAAACACAGTCATATAACAAAATGTCCTAGGTATGTATGATTGTTATTCTTACTCAAATCAATGCATCAGCATTAATAAGCTTAGTTTAATTTTCCAGGATGTTCATATTAATTATATGACTGTTTTTATTTTCATTTGATGAGAGGATACAGGTGAAAGTGTTTGAACAAACACTGTCAGAGATTCAATTAAATATCTGAACAGTCTATTTTTATTACAAATAGTTTCTACTTTATTTTTCTCCACAGAATAGAATATTTCCCCATAATAGAAAAGTTATGTATTTATATGAGGCTATTTATAATTATTAAAGATTAGAAATTGGCTATCAGTGGAAAATAACAAAAACATGCGAACCAAATATAGCTATGATGTTCCCTTATCTTAGTACCACATTGGTTTTTAATTACCTTATAACCCCTTGCATGTAATTATTTATGACAAGAAGAAAAATTAACTTTATGTAGCAATTTACTCTTCTGAAGATGGAAAAGGAAAAAAATAGATTTACATATTGTAAAAAGTTTGATAATTATTTAGAATACTTATTTCATTACAATAATGTAAATGTTTCTTTTATAAATTGGAATCTACTAATATTGTGAATTAAATAACTCTACCTTTCAAAATTCAAGAAATATAAATTAAAAATTGGTACATATCATGAGCAAACTGAGGTTTTATTTCTTTTATTTCTTTATCTTCTTTAAAGATTATTAAAATCTTTACAGGTGCATTCTGTTTAAAAAAAAAAAAGCTAATATTGTTAGACAGAAATGTGTATGGGAAAAGTCACTGACATTCAAAACAGGGATTGTTTCATCAGACCTGTCAAAGAGGTTAACCAATTAAAAAAAAATCACTAGACCCTAAAAGAGTAGTCTTGGTTATTCCACTGTCTGTTAGACTTCTAGGACCAAATTCACACCCCCATATACTCATACAACTCCGACTGAAGCTAAGTGGGGGACAGAGGTTGATCTATAACATCTGACATTAACCTTGGACATCATTTAATAAAAGCAAAGCTGTCCTGTTCTAACTGGGTCACAATTAGTCTGGCTCCTCAGAGTCCACAAAATCAGTCTTCTGTGGTCACAAAAAAACTAATTTTAAAATGGAGTTTATTTCATTAGAGTTGCTTACAGTGAAGGCAGTACAAAATAGAAAGTTCTGTTCATGAAGATTTGCATTTTCCATTAGAATTATAATATTTAAAAGAATTTAAAAGTCACAGAAATCAAAATGCCATTCTCTTCTTTTTCTCTTCTTTGTCTGTCTATCTATCAGAGGTTGGAATGCATTCTAAATTAATAGAATTGAGGAAGATTTAGAGATCAATGTGAGTCAAGAGAGGACTAAATCTAAATAAAACCTAAGTAACTGTTTATCTGTTGTCAAAAACTTTCCTTCTTTCCCTGAAGATTACAGAATTCACATAAATATGTTAACAACATGTAAAAGTGGGAGGTTTAGATCAGAGCTTAACTAATTAGCAAATATAAAAGCTTGAAAACAAGGTGAAGAAAAACCTACCAAATTTGAGTTATCCAGTAGCACAACTAAATTTCTCATTATCTGAGAAATCAATCTCATTCTAACTTAAGATTTTGATAAAATGTGTGATTCCCTTGTTGGACTCTTCTTTCCCCCTCTCATAGCTTATATTTCTTCATAGCACACATCATCACCTGCTGAGGATATAATATATCGGTATCTATAGCATATAGATATATTTTACTTACCTATTTAGGTTCTATTTCCTCTCTCTACAATGCAAATCTTATAGGCTAGAAACATTTTGTCTCATGTGTTCACAGTTGTAGCTCAAATGTCTAGCATAGTGCTTATCATAAAATAAACATGCACCAATCATTGATGAAATAAATAATTAACTAATTAATTAAAATGAATTGAAAGTAACATTACCAAAGTAACATTATAAATTATTTCCCCTCAAAGAATAACCAGCAAATATTCAAGAACAAGACACTGCTGAGAGAATCTTTAAACATGGAGGTAGGCTGGAACACCCATCCTACACCACAAAGACCAAGAAAGACTACATCCGAAGGGTTAAAGAAGAGGACGCTACATATTGAATGCATTACCCCTCTCCCAGGCCAGTGCAGCACTGCACAGAGAGGTCTCCCCTGAGCTGCCAGTTCCTCCAATGGAAAAAGAGAACAAGAGGGGATAATCAGCTCTTCCAGCATTTGTGGGTTGCTTTTCAGGAACCCCTACTCAAGCTTGCCCCTATGGGGATTTCAGGAGAATCTGGGAGGCTTAAACCCCCAGGAATCTGACTCTAAGGGGAAAGAGACTTGCAACAACCAGTACTCAGATCTGGGAAGACCAAGTTCATACATTCAGTATCTAAGTAGTAATCCCAACTGGAGGTTTTGCTCATCTACAGAACCAAGTCAGGCTGCACTCTGACCAGGGAAGTCAGTGGGGTGCAGATCTGCCTGATTCAGATCCTCAAATGAGGTTTGTTGACCCTAGAGTCTGGTTTTTCCATGCCAAGGCAAGGAGCTAAATCACAGCCCCACCCACTGTGGAGAGTGTTTTCTCACCCCAAATGAGCAGAAGAGTTGGTAACAACTCTTGGAAGTTATGCAGCCCTTTGGTGCTTAAGCCAAGAGGAGGGCAAGCAGAGCTGATTACCCCCGTGCAAAGCCAGTATCAGATGTGGAACATTCTTGTGCTTTGTAAGGGCAAGGAGATCAGTTCATAGCCATGGATGAGGGTAGTTCCTAGACCCTCCCCACAGGATAGCCATAACCTATTTGGGAAAATGAGAGTAGCCTGGAGTGGCCCCTACTTCTCCCATCCAGTCAAGAGAGCTCAGACATAGTTCCATTCACTGTGAAGAGTGTCTACTGGTCCTATCTGACCAGAAGGGCTGAAGACAACTCCTGGAAGCTGTGTGGTCCAGTGGCACTTGAGTCAAGGGGTGAGAAGGCAGAGCTGATAGTTTGCAGAACAAAGCCAATGGCTTGTTTGGTCAGGGGACTTGGGGTGTAGGTCAGCTTGAGTTAAGCCAGCAAAGAACTTTATCAGCTCTAGAGCTGCTTCTCCCCCCTGCACTGTTTAGGGAATCTAATTCATGGCCCTGCTCTTCACTGAATATAGCTTTTAGGCTGTCTAATGAAAGCCTGACCACAGCACCCTGGAAGCCATATAACCCATTCAATGGCCCTACATTCAGTGGCATTTAAAAAGAGAACAAACCCATGTCTTCCCCTGTCTGCAGAGCACACCCAGTGGCCTCACCCAACCAGGGAAGTTAGCACACACTCTGATCTGATTTAAATATCCAAACAGTTAGCTGTATAGGCCCTGTGTTCCCTCCTGATGCCCTCCTAGGGCAGGAAAGCTAATTCATGGCCTCATTTACTACTGAATATAGTGCCCAATCCTGACTATCTAGTAAACCAGAGAAACCAAGCAAATATGGAGCCCATCCTACAGCCTCACTAGTGTAGGAAACCAAACCAGTAGTCCTATCCAACTGCTCTCAGCCAAGGGTGCACCTCCCAATCTCCATCTTAGAACTCAAAAAGTTGCCTCATTCCAAAACAGACCATAATACCAGGCCCCCACCTGTCCAAGAATATTCCCAGCAAACATACCAAGAAACTCAAATTGAGCTGACTGGAGAAGAACTGCCTCTGCCAAAGCTTACCTGTAAAGTCTGGAAGATCTGCCCAATTACTCAAATGTGCAGACACAAACAAGGAATCAAGGATCATAAAAAATCATGTAAATATGATACTATCAAAGAAAACTAATAAAACTCCAATAACTGACCCTAAAGAAATGGATATCTATGAACTGTCAGACCAAAAATTCAGAATAATCCACTTAATAAGTTTAGTGAACTACAAGAAAACACAGATGACTAAACAAAATTAGAAAAACAATGCATGAGCAAAATGAGAACTTTGACAAGGAAATGACACCCCAAACAAACCAAATCCTAGAGTTGAAAAATATAATAACTAAACTGAAGGATTCTACAAATTTTCTAAGATTAACCTGACTGTACAGAAGAGACCTAGAAGTAAGCCATTGGAAATTACCCAGTCAGAAAAGTAAAAAGAAGAAAAATAAATAAGATTGAAGAATTATGTTACACAATGAAAAGAAACAGTATTTGCAGTATAGGAATTCCAGAAAAAGAAAAGAAAGAGAAAGGGACAGAAAATATACTTAAAGCAATAATGGCTTAAATTTCCCAAAATCTGGGGAGAGAAATCAACATTCAAACCCATGAGGCCCAAAGTAGCATAAACACATTGACTCTGAAGAGGGCTACCTTGAAGCATATTATAATTAAATTGGAAAAAAGTCAAGAATAAAGAAAGGATTTTGAAAGCAGCAAGAGAAAGGAAAGCAGTTATATACATAAGACTATGGGCAGATTTCTCAACAGAAGCTTTTCAAGTCATGAGAGAATAAGATGGCATATCAAAACATTGAAACAAAATAATCATCATCCAAGAATTCTATACCTGACAAATCTGTCCTTCAGTAATGAAGGAGGGATAAAGACTTTCCCAAACAAATAAAACCTGAGGGGGTTCGTTACTGCCACATCTGTCTTACAAGAAATGCAAAAGGGAACTAAAAGAATACTAATTAACATCATAAAAACATGTAAAAGTAGTGGAAACATCACTGGTAATTGTAAATATACAGTCATAATTAGATTCTGCAATATGGTAATAGTGGTGCATAATTCACTTACAACTCAAACTTAAAAGTTAAAAAAATGAACATAATAAAAATAACCATAACTACAATAATCTGTTATTAGTTACACAATATTAAAAATGGCAATAATCTAAAATGTGAGGGAAAAGAGAAGTAAAAGTGTAAAGTTTATGAGGTTTGCTGAAGTTGTTACTAGTTTAAAATAGGGTGTTATAAGTTTAAAATATTTTATACAAGCTTCATGGTAACCATAAGGGAAAATCCTATAGTAATTATGCAAAAGAACCGGTAAAGAAGTCCAAGCATATTGATACCAAAAGACATCAGAACACATACAAAATAAACACATGGGTGGCTTAGCCAGTTAAGCAACCCACTCTTGATTTCAGCTCAAGTCTTGATCTTGCGGTTTGAGGGATAGAGCCCTGTGTTGGGCTCCATGTTGTCAGCACGGAGCCTGCATGGGATTCTCTCTCTCCCTCTCTTTCTGCCCTTCCCCCACTTGTACTTTCCCTCTCTCTTTCTCAAAACAAATAAATAAACATAACTTTAAAAAAACACAGTAGGATAAAAAACAAGAAATAATGGATCTGCAAAATAACCAGAAAATAATTAACAAAATGGCAATAGTAAGTTCTTAACTATTAACAATTACGTTAAATGTAAATGGATTCAATTTTATAATTAAAAGACATGGAATGGCTGAATGGATAAAAAAAAAAAATCAATCCAACAACATGTTGCCTACAAGAGATGCACTTTAGCCTTAATGACCCATACAGACTGACTGAAAAAGATATTTTCTGCAAATGGTAACTTCAAAAGAGCAGGGGTAGCTATATTTATGTCAGACAAAACAGACTTTAAGCTAAAAATGGTGAGAAGATACAAATAGAGTCATTATATAATGATAAAGAGGTCAATGAATCAAGACGATATAGCAATTGTAAATATTTATGTGCCCAAACATTGGAACATCTGAATATATAAAGCAAATTCTAGTAGAGCTAAAAGAAGAAATATATGGTAATACAAAAATAGTTGGAGACTTTAATACCCCACTTTCAACAATGAATAAATCATCCAGACAGTATCAATCAGGAAAAAGCATATCTGAACACCAAATAGACCAAGTGGACCCAACAGACATATACAGAACATTCTATTCAACAACAGAACACACATTCTTCTCAAGTTAACATGGAACACTTTCTAGGATAAACCATATGTCAGGCCAAACAAGTCTTAGCAAATTCAAGAAGATTTAAACCATACCAAGTATCCTCTCTGCTACAATAGCTAAATAAATAAACAATCAAACAAATAAAGAAATTAATAACAAGAGGAAAACTGGAAAATTCAGGAATGCATGGAAATTAAACAAAAATCTCCTGAATGACAAATGGATCAAAGAACTTAAAGGGGAAATACAAATTTTTCTTGAGACAAATGAAATGAAAACACAATATACCAGAACTTATGGGACATAGCAAAGCAGTTACAAGAGGGAAGTGTATAGCAACAAATGCTTACATTAAGAAGCAAAAAAGATCCTAAATAAACAACCTAACTCTAAACTTTAAGGAACTAGAAAAAGACAACCTGAACTCCAAAGTTAGCAGAAGAAAGGAAGTAGTAAAGATTAGAGCAGAAGTAAATGAAATGGAGAACAGAAAAACAATAGAAAAGATCAACTGAACTAAAGTTTGTTTTTTGAAAAGGTAAAATTAACAAACCTTTAGCTGACTAACCAAGAAAAAGAGAGAAAGGACTCAAATCAACAAAATTATGAATGAAAAAGGAGACATTATAACTTATATCACAAATTTAAATGATTATAAAGGCTAATATGAACAACTATACACCAATAAACTGTACAACCTGGAAGAAATGGAAAAATTCTTAGAAACATACAACTTATCAAGAGTGAATCAGGAAGAAATAGAAACTCTGAATAGACAAATTATGAGTAAGAAGATTGAATGACTAATAAAAATTCTCCCAACAAAGAAATGTCAGGACCAGATGGCTTCACTGGTGAATTTTACCCAACACGTAAAGAAGAATTAACATCAATCCTTCTCAAACTCTTCCAAAAAATCAAAAAGGATAAAACACTCCCAGAGTCATTTTATAAGGCCAGTATTATTCTGATATCAAAACCAGAAAAGGGTATTGCTAGAAAATAAAACCAGAAGATAATATCTCTAATGAATATAGATACAAAAATTCTCAATAAAATACTAGCAAATGAAATTCAGTAGCACATTAAAAAGACCATTCACCATGATCAAGTGGGATTTATCCCTGGGATGCAAGGATGCTTTAATATATGCAAATCAATCAGTGTGATGCATCACATTAATAGAATGAAAAAAATCATATGATCATCCCCATAGACACAGAAAAAGCATTTGACAAAACTCAACATCCAAACATCCATTCATGATAAAAACTCTTAACAAATTAGGCATAAAAAGAACATATCTCAACATAATAAAGGCTGTATATAACAAGTCCACAGCTATCATCATACTCAATGGTGAAAGGTTTGAAAGTTTTTCCTCAAGATCAGGAATAAAACAAGGGTGTCCATTCTCAGGACTTTTATTCAACAAGGTACTAGAAACCTTAGCTATAGTAATCAGGCAAGAAAAAGAAATGAAAGGTATCAGAATTGTAAAAGAAGTAAAATTGTCTTCATTTGTAGATAGCATACTTATATGTATAGAAATCCTAAAGACTGAATGAAAAAACTATTTAGATATAATGAATGAATTCAGTAAAGTTTCAGGATACAAAATTAACATACAAAAATCACTTCTATACACTAAATGAATTTTCTGAAAAAAAAAAAAAGAAATCAATCCCATTTACAACAGCATCAAAAACAGCAAAATACTTAAGAATAAGTTTAATGAGGTGAAAGATCCCTCCCTCTAAACTACAAGACGTTGATGAAAAAAATAAAACAGACAAATAAATAGAAAGGTATCCTGTGTCTCTGGTTGGAAAAATTAATATTACTAAAATGTCAATATTACCAAAACCCTTTAGATTCAATGCGAGTCCTATCAAGATTCCAATGACATTTTTTAAAGAAGTAGACAAAACACTCCTGGGGTGCCTGTGTGGCTCAGTCAGTTGAGTGTCTGACTTTAGCTCAGGTCATGATCTTGTGGTCTGTGAGTTCAAGCCCCACGTCGGGCTCTGTGCTGACAGCTCGGAGCCTGGAGCCTGCTTCAGATTCTGTGTCTCCCCCTCTCTCTGCTCCTCCCACACTCATGCTCGGCCTCTGTCCCTGTCAAGGATAAATAAACATTAGGAAAAAAAAATAGAAAAAAAAGAAGTAGAAAAAACACTCCTAAAATTTATATGGAACCACAAAAGACACAGAATAGCCAAAGAAATCCTGAGAAAGAAGACCAAAGCAGGAACCATCACACTTCCTGATTTTAAGCTATCCTATCAAGCCATAGTTATCAAAACAGTATGGTACTGCATAAACATAGATGAAAAGACCAATTGAACAGAATCAAAAGCCCAGAAATAAACAGAAGCATATATAGTCAACTAATATTTGACCAGGGGAGCCAAGAATACTCAACGGAGAAAAGATCCTATTCAATAAATGGTGCTGGGATAGTTGGATATTTATAGGTAAAAGAATGAAACTAGACCCGTATCTTATATCACTACAAAAATTAACTTAAAATGAATTAAAGACTTGAGGTGCACCTGGGTGGCTCAGTTGTTAAGCGTCTGACTTTGGCTCAGGTCTTGATCTCACAGTTAATGAGTTGGAGCCCCGCCTTGGGCTCTGCACTGACGGCTCAGAGCTTGGAGCCTTCTTTGGTTTCTATGTCTCCCTCTTTCTCTCTGTCCTTCCCCCACTTGTACTTTCTTTCTCTCTTTATCAAAAGTAAATAAGTAAACATTAAAAAATAAAATAAATAAAATTTAAAAAATAATAAAATGAATTAAAGACTTGAATGTAAAATCTGAAACCATAGAACTCCTAGAGAAGATGCAGGAATAAAGTTCTTTGACATGGGTCTCGATAATGATTTTCTTGCTATAACACCTAAAGCACAAATAACAAAATAAGAAATAAATGAGACTACATCAAACTAAAAAGCTTCCACAGCAAAAGAAACAATCAACAAAGTGAAAAAACAATCTACGGAATGGAAAAAAATATTCACAAACCACATATCTGATAAGGGATTAATATCCAAAATGCATAGAAAACTCATAAACTCAATAGCAATAATAATAACTCAATTAAAAATGGCAAATGACCTGAATAAACGTTTCTCCAAAAAAGATATACAAAAGGCCAACAGGAACATGAAAAATACTCAGCATCACTAGCTGGATCTTGAAGGGTTTATGCTAAGTGAAAGAAGGCAGGCAGAGAAGGACAAATTCTTGCAGTTTCACTTTTATGTGGAATCTAAAAAACAAACAAACAAACAAATCTCACTGAAAAAGAAATCAGATTTACCAGAGGCAAATGTTGGGGGGCAGAGGGGGAATTGGAGGAAGGTGGTCAAAATGTATAAGCTTCTGGTTATAAGACAATGTAATGTACCCCACGATGACTATAGCTAACACTGCTGTATGATACACAGGAAAAGTTTTTAAGAAAGTAAATCCTATGAGTTCTAATCACAAAGGGATCTTTTTTTTCTTTTGTCTTTTCTTTCTTTTCTTTTTATTGCATGTATATAAGAAGATGAATGTTGGCTGAACCTATTGCGATCATTTTGCAATATATATAAATCAAACCATCACACTGTATGCTTTAAACTTATACAGTGATGGATGTCAATTATTTCTCAATAAAACTGAGTGGGGGGAGGAAGAAAATACATTATGATTGTCTCACAAACTGTTGTTATGTGGCAGGTATATACTCAAAATATGAAAATACATTCTACCTTTTATTTCTAGCCAAGATAAAATTATCAGATTTAGAACATTTGGGAAAGAATAGGTAATACTTTGTAAATTAACTGAACAAGGTGACCAAAACTATATGTATGGTCTTCTTAGAAATGTAGAATGTTATTTATTCCCTTCAATAAACAAATGCCAGTTTAGTACTGTTATAAAGGCTGCACTGAGCATATAAGCCAGGGGGAGAATAGAACCAGGAAAGGATGGATTCTAGTGTTTGAACATCGGCTAGTGCTCCGCATAATTCCTTCTTAGAGGTTAGATGAATGACCAATGTTTTTGATAGTTTTTCTTATACCACACCAGCACAATATTTAGTCTTGCTTGACTAATAAAAGTAGTTCAAAAGTTATTCAGTTCATTTCATATCATTTTTCCTAGAAGAGACTATTTCTGTGTAAGCCGAATCAGAACATCAACATGAGTATAACCTGATCCAAGACTTACCTTTTATGTTGTTTTTAAGTAGGAGAGATTCAGTAGTTGCATAGGATCGTTAGTAAATGTGGCATATTGAATGGCACCAACCAATCACAAAGGACAGAAATGGATTATCTTAGTGAAAACAACACAAACTGGGGGGTTTAGTGGCCTTTTGACAGGAATGCCAAAGGAAGCTTCTGACCACTTACAATAGAATGTTAATAGCTAACGCCACTTCAACACTGACAGCTCTGAAGTGAGAGGCCACTAATCTCTGTTTGTAATATCCACAGTTGAAGGAAAAAATAAGTATTTCTTCTTAAGCACGGGATAAGCATTAACTGTCTAAAAATTTCGGGAATGTTCTACATGTCTGAAAGTCAGAGAAAAAAAGAAGACAGCCATGGACAAGGAATCAGGTTTTTTCACTCCTGAACCAAAATATATGATTAAAATGGAATGTAGTTTCCAAGACCAATCAATTCACCAGTCAGTTCTTATTTAGAATAGCTGCGTATGTACTATGAATGCTTTACATATACATTTTGATGAGAATTTAGCCTCTATATGTAGAGAGGGTTGTGCTAAGAACAGTGTCTATGTTTTTAATTAAAAAAAAAACAAGCCAATTCATAAAGGAATCTTTGTTAGGGAGCTGATGCTTCAAATCTGAAATGGAATCTGTTCATTAGCTCTACATTATTCAGGACTATAAAAAGGAGACATTTTAACAATCCTGGGCTCAATTAGGCATCAACTGCTATCCTGGCAGAAACCTGGCATGAATCTTGTTCTTACGAAGTTTGGATGGCATTATTTACAATTTGTTCCTCAGGGAATGCCCTGCGAAAGACAAGCCTGGTTGCCATCATAACTTATGATACTAACCTCATAATTCTCCACCCGACAGCTCAATTGTACATCCTTCATTTAATCAGATGGCAACATACTATTGCTCCTCACTTCTCAGTTTTCGGGAATCAAGGAAAACAGTTTACGTTTATGAAATCACAGTATCTAAGCATCAACTTTTCTTTCAAGGAGTTTAACCCATAGGTGAGCATTGAAGAAGTCAGCGCCACTAGTCTAATTACTATAAAAAAAACGGATTTAAACTTGAAATTTTCCAAACATCTGTTCAATGTAAAGATTAATTGAAATGATTACATTGTTCTTTATTTATTAGCCATTATTTTACTTGAATGTTTGGGGTTTTTTCTTGGAATCTGTCCTCTTGTTTGCTGCAACCAAACTAAGGATCTGACTTGCCCTTTGAGCCATACAAAATTTCTTTCTTTAGGCATTGTGTAAAGTTGAAGTCAAGGGGTTTTTAAATACCACACAAATGCAAAATTATAAAAAGGGAAACTGCCAGTTGTGTTTGACAAATGATATCTCGGAAAACTGACTAGTAAGGCATTTCCATTATTACATTTTATGTCAAAGTCATCTATAGGGTTAAATTCTAAAAACTAGTTAAATTCTTTTTATTTGTGCAGATTTTACTTATTGTTCTTTTTCCCTTCCTTTTAGTCTTACTTTAGTTCATTAGATGCAGTAATATCTCCCTTGTCTGTGACAATTTCCATTAATATCTCAAAGGCAGCTATTAAGCCTCATTACAAGAAAAGATTATAGAAGGATACTGCACACAATAACCGTGAAGATAAAGACAATAGTCACATTTTCATTTGTTTCTTTGTTCTTAAGATGCAAATCAAACGTGGAGCTCTTTTTAGCCTGCTTTTCTCAGTTTATACTTTCAAAGCTTTGGGAAAAGGAAAAACCTCCGCAGCTAAATCAATTTTAGTATTTGGATTATTCCTTTCTCAAAATGCAACAAAGACATGTACCTGCTGTCAGAAATTTGCCAGGACATATTACTCTCAAAATCTCATTGTCAAGGAATTCATAAAAAACTACTAGAGTTTCATCATTTACATAAGTTATTCGCCGGAATTAACTGTGGGCTATAATGAAGCTAATTAGTGGTTGTTGCAGAGACACTTTATAAAGTATTCATTATTACCAACAATAGTCCATCATTCCATCAAAATACTTAAAACATCAATTCTTTAGACAATCATCTAAACATATCCATGGGAAATTATGTCTGAGGAAACTCAGTCAAACCCCCAAGAAATAAAATGTTTATGGGTTTTTAATCTAAATTGATTCCTTTAAAATAAATGTATTGTGGTTCATATAAGAAGTTTGAAATCCAGGTTCGGTGACAATCTTTCTTTTCTATTTGATAGATATTGAAATATTGATAAGAATTATAAAATATCAATACCAAGTAAATTAATTTCTACTTACATAACTAAGAAATGGCAGAATGAGGGGTGTATAAATAGGTCAGGGACTTAACTCTGATTATCTAATGACAAGGCAGATTTATCCTTCTGTGTTTTTTAATTATCTGAAATATTTTAATTTCCTTTTGAACTTTATTCTAAACTATACACTCAATAATGGTAAAGATAGAATCAGTCACTTCATATATCTCTCACCCATCAATAAATAAATGTTGAATTCTAGTACTAAAATTAATAAATGATGAAAAGAAAACTTGAAGCTAAATGTTATGCTTCATAGTCAATATTAATAATAAAAAATTCTGCATTGAGTGCTATTTTACCTGAGAAATTAAATGTTTATGAGCTGCTAGGGTAAGAATTGACAAAAGGAAATAAGGCTATCTTAAGACGCTTCAGCCTCCATTTCTGTCTCCTTTCCTTACCTCCTCCACTTTGGAGTTCATTCTCTTACATTTCCAGCAACGCTCACAACTTCCCCACCCTTTACACTCATATTCCAATTACAATTTCACTTAAGAAGAGTTAGCATTTGCTGGGTTTTTTTTTTCCAACCACGCATTCACACCTCCACCATTTGCTGCCCTCTCTCTGTGTTCATCATTCTTCCAAAGGTACTCACTTGTAGATCAGTATTGGCATCCTCATACCAAATTCAAGAGCATTAGTTCAGTCTGTTCCTACTTAACCCACCAGGGCACACAGCTAGGTTTCCCTCTGTTTGTCTGACACAAATGCATTCTTCTAATTCTACTTTTTCAATTTCTTTGTTCCTCTTGCCCCTCCGCGTAAAGATTGCCTATAGCTGTGTTTTCAGTTTTTAAACCTTTCCTCAACCATTCAACCCATTCTCCTCACTGACTTCAAATATCCCCAGATAATACTTCCCAATGGCTGTCCAAATATATCTGACTGTGCCCCGTCACGGTATTGTTCACAGAACTCTTTCTTGCATAAGATGTTAATAGATGTTTCAAGATTATAAATATATATAATGTATAGCCTGATACTAATATATATTATATTCTTTATGTATATTTACATACAGAGAGAAAGAGAGATCCCTTGGTACACGGTCAAGGAAATTTTGCATTTTCCTAGATCTTTACAGTGGAAAGAGCAGAGCTCTTACAAAAACAAAATAAATAAAATTTACTTTACCCACATTTTCTAAAATTTATTTAATCCTAGAATGATTCCTTGTTTTTGTTTTTCGAGCATCTCTTAATATCTTGTGGAGCACAGTGTTCTGTGCAACACAGTTCATTTACATGCTAGTCTTTCAAAATCCATTCTCTATTCTCACGGTTCTTAACCCCATTGTAAATCATCTTCTGGGAATGTTTTCCAAGAAATAGTTATGGAAGTCATATTTACAATAATGGATACATTAATTCAAATATTTTAAGTTATATTGGTGGGCATCTTTTTCCATCCAAGTTCTTCAAATTTCCATTGACTTGGTTTCCCAAAAGGACTTAATAGAAATATTTAGTCCTGATCCTAAGAAAGGAACTGATTCCCTTCATCTACAAATATTTTTCTTATGATGACAAAAAAGACTAAATATAGAATATGCTAAATTTTGAAGTATGTGGCAATTGGGTAGATGGAACACTAATGAATGAAATCAAGCTGATCTAAGATCTCTCATTCTGTTATCTCCTACTCTTTCTTTCTTACTATTTCTTTTCCTACCACTGCCACCCAATTGTCTAAAAGTCATAAAAATACTTCCTTTTTCACTGATTGCCCTCTGGTAGAGGACACTGGAAGAAAGAACTAATGAGCACGAACACTTGTAAGCACATAATTGGCATTTTTGAGTGAAACACAATAAAATTCTTGCTAAAAATCTGGAACTAAGACACCTTTTGCATAAAACCAAGATCATTTTGCACAATATGGCTGATCTCAGCATCCTCAAAAAGGGCAAATTCTCAAGAGAGCAGCCCAGTACGGATTACTTCAGGAATAGGGAGTCAGATGAATGGCATATGGATTAGTGCTTTCTGTAATATGATAAGAGCGTGACAGTATCAGAACTCTGTTTAATATGGCATGATCTTTCCCCAGAAGAAAGCAAAGGAAGATTGTATTCCATCAAGGGGAATTACAAAGCTGTAAATTACATTGTGTCACAGCCAGCAATATTAAATACCAAGTTTTTAATTAGCAGTGTTAATTTTATTTTGTTACTAAGATATATTTCTACAATACTCAGAGGCACTTTTTGGTGAAAACATATCTATTCAGACCTAAAATTGAGGAAGAAAAACCCAGGTATATGATATGGTAGTGAACAATTGTGATATATGATTTGTCAGTGAACAAAATTTATCAGTAAGATAAATGGATTTATATTTAGAGTGTACCTGCTTCTAATGTATCATGTTAAACCTAAAAGTAATAAGAAACTAAGATGTTTCTGACTTTAAGGATTCTTTCTGGAAATATTAAATAAGGTATTAAGAAAATGTCATCCAGTGATTGTGTATAATGAGAGCATGTGACCACTTGTATGTATATTCTCAATCTGTCAACTGTTACAATACTCTTGGGTTGTTTACATTCATTTATTTTTTTAAGTTTATTTATTTATTTTTGAGAGAGACAGAGACAGCACGAAGTGGGTGGGCAGTCAGAGAGAGAGGGAAAGAGAGAGAATCTCAAGCAGGTTCCAGGCTGTCAGCACAGAGTCCAACAAAGAGCTCAAATTCACAAAACTGTGAGATCATGACATAAGCTAAAACCAAGAGTCAGATGCTTAGCTGACTGGGCCATCCAGGTGCCCCTGTTTACATTATTTTATTTTATTTATTTATTTATTTGTTTAAATTAGAGAGAGAGAGAGAGAGAGCATGAGCAGGGGAGGGGCAGAGAGACAGAGACAGAATCTGAAACAGGTTCCAGGCTCCTAGCTGTCAGCACAGAGCCCGACACAGGGCTCGAACTCATGAGCAGTGAGATCATGACCTGAGTACAAATCAAGTGTTGGATGCTTAACCGATCATGCCACCCAGGTGCCCTGTATTCCTTTAAATTGAGGAACCAATTGTCTTGAAATCATGGAATCAATCCCACTAGGTTGCAAAACAATTTCATTTATTTGAACTTGGGGTGCTGCAAAAATGAATTCATACCATTAACCTACATCATTGTGACTCTCGAGCAGGATGCTACAAAGAGAAAATGGGAAACTAGATAAAAATCATGTAACATGATTGAGGCATCTTCCAGTAGAGCAAAGAATAAAGGCTCTGAATTGAACAATCATATGTGAATCCAGGTTTGGCCACTAACCAGTTTTTTTTTAATGTTTCTTTATTTCTGAGAAAGAAAGAGAGTGGGGGTGGGGGTGGGGAGAGAAGGAGACAGAGAAACCCAAGCAGGCTCTGAACTGTCAGCTTAGAGCCCAATACAGGGCTTGAACTCATGAGCCCATGAGATCATGACCTGATCTGAAATCAAAAGTCAGATGTTTAACTGAGCCACCCAGGCACTGCTGCCACTAACCAGTCTTAAAAACCATGAGACAAGATCTCATATTTCACTCTTATTATTGAAATATATTCCAGTTATGTCAAAGATTTATACAGAAAATCTAACAGCATGAAACTATTAAAAGAAACATATTTTTACTTTTGTTTTTATTGTAAGATATCACATATATAGAAAAGAACATAAAAATGCATGAGAGTTTAAAATCTAATTAGAACGAAACCTATTTAACACCATCCAATATAGACATAGACAAAGCCTTAGTCCCCCTCACTTACTAGTATGCTGGTAAATGTTTAACAACTAGTTGTCCCTAGGAAAAATGACCCCAAATCTCTCATTTGTAGCATTTTCTGATTTTCGTGGCATAAATACTTTCATAATGATAAATTTCAAGTTACCAATGGTTAACAAACTCCTGAAAATTTAGCAATCAGCTCTTGCTAGCTGAGAAGCCATATAAGCTCTCAATTGCAGTGATCACAGTGATCTGGAAAGAGTGTCACTTTGACTAGGTTTGAACTATAAGTAAATGGTAAAATATAATGTATTCATTTGTGCTTTGCTTCTATTACACAGTATGTTTGTGGAATTCATCTATGTGGTTGTACATAGCTATGGTTCCTTCATTTCCACATTTAGCAGATGTTGCAGTGCTGTGTAACATTCCTTCCAGGAATGAACCACAAATTACGTATCCATTCTACTACAGTTGACATTTCAATGGGCTAGGTTGTGTCTTTAATGAACAATGCTGCCATGAATATTCTAGTTCATGTCTCCTGGTACTCATTGGCAAAGTTTCTCCAAGACATATAGCAAGGGGTAAAATTATTAAATATTACCAAACTGTTGTCCAATGAAGTTGACTCATTCACACTCCCAGCAACAGTAGAATAATTGCTGTTGCACTATATCTACTAGCAACAATATTTTGTACTCCCCGAATAGGGAAAATTTAGGGGTGCCTGGGTGGCTCAGTCAGTTAAGCTTCCGACTTCGGCTCAGGTCATGATCTTGAGGTCTGTAAGTTTGAGCCCCACGTCGGGCTCTGTGTTGACAGCTCAGAGCCTGGAGCCTGTTTCAGATTCTGTGTCTCCCTCTCTCTCTGACCCTCCCCCGTTCGTGCTCTGTCTCTCCCTGTCTCAAAAATAAATAAACGTTAAAAAAATTTAATAGGGAGAATTTATAATGGTATCTCATTGTGGTTTAAATTTCAGTTTCCATGAAGATTATCATTGAGGTTGATGTCTTCAAACTTCAAACAGCCTTTGTTGACCAGAAGCCTTACCGATAACATAGTCAATTAACACAAATTTCATATGCTATATGTCTTATAGACTGTATTCTTTAAATTAAACTAGAAGAAAGAAAATAAGAGATAATTCATTTACAATACTCTACGGTATTTATTGAAAAAATAGAATAGGTCTCACACAGTTCAGGGCTCTCTGGGTGGCTCAGTTGGTTAAGCGTTTGACTCTGGATTTCCGCTTAGGTCATGATCTCACAGTTCATGAGTTCAAGCCCTGCGTCAGGCTCTGTGCTGACAGTGTGAGGCCTGCTTGGGATTCTCTCTCTCCCTCTCTCTCTGCTTTCCCCCCACTATCTGTCTATCTCTCTCTTACAATAAATAAATAAACATTAAAAAAAAAAAGAGGTCTCACACAGCTCACACCCATGTTACTCAAGGGTAAACTATATGATTAGTTCATATATTCAATTTTACTTAGCCTCATATCACTTCTTTAGCTCTTCAATTCTTCCATATCACAACTTCTTTTGGATTCATCGTTCTTATTCCTGGAGTACATACTTAACAATTTCCTTCAACTAGATGTATTGGTGGTCTGATTTTTATTTCACCCCCTTTCGGAAAAGATAGTTTTACCTATTGTGGGATTTGAGATTGACATTTATTTTTAATTTGAAGTATCTATCTAACTAATGGTTATTAGATATATCTAATAATATCTAATAGTAATATCATAATATCATAATAATATCATAATATCTAATGGTATCTATCTAACTCTTCCTTCTTTAAACTTAGTTCATCTTCTCTGAATGCTTTCAACGTCTCTGTCTTTCATATTCTTCAGTATGCCTTTGGCATATCTAGGTGTGGATTGATTTCTACATTTCTTGCTTTGGCTTTACTGCGATGTTTTAGTATATATAGTATAGAATATTCCGAATTATTACCTCATCAGATAGAACTCTGTCACCTTCCCTTTTGCCTTTGGAATTACGACTAGATGAGTGTTAGAATATTTGACTCTAGGGGTGCCTGGGTAGCTCAGTCAGGTGAGTGTCTGGCTTCAGCTCAGGTCATGATCTTGCTGTTCATGAGTTTGAGCCCAGTGTCAGGCTCTGTGCTGACAGCTTGGAGCCTGGAGCCTGCTTCAGATTCTGTCTCCCTCTCTCTCTGCCCCTCTCCCCACTTGTGATGGCTCTCTCTCTCTCTCAAATATAAAGAAAAATTTTAAAAAATATATTTGACTGTATATTCACCTGTTAACCTTTTTTATATTTGCCATCTGTACTTTTCTGGGCTACATTCTCATGGGTCTCTACTAACCCATCATTCCAGGATACTCTAGCTATATCTAAATGCATTATCATTACATTTTATTTTCAACTATCTCATTCTTATAATTTCTTTTTTTAGTGTTTATTTATTTATTTTGAGAGAGAGAGAGAGAGAGAGAGAGAGAGAGAGAGAGAGAGAGATTGACATCCCAAGCAAGCTCCACTGAGCATGAAACGCAATGTGGATCTCAATCTCAAGACCACAAGATCATGACCTGAGCTGAAATCAAGAGTCAGACACTTAATCAACTGAGTCACCTAGGCCCCCCTCATTCTTATAATTTCTAACATCTTTTTAATTAATGAACACAGTAGTAAGAAACGATAAAGCCCAAATCTACATAGAAGAAGGAATTTCCAGAAATAAGAGAAACATTGAGTCTTTTTCTGTCCCCAGGACATTCTTGAGAACAGGGGGAATAAGTCACCTTGGGTTGACTCAAGGTGGGGAATAAAATGGAAGCTTCTCCCTGCTTAAGGCAGGACTCCAAAGGCTTTATTCTTAATAAAAACAGGAAGTGATGGTAAAGTTCTCCACCCTCTGTTCCCCAATTTTGCAAAAGAATTTGATTCCAAGCACAGCCGGAAGGAAAATCCACAAGGTGTTGGAATGATTAGCTAGTCTTTGCGTGGATGCACAGCAAAAAATTTTATCACCTGATGGTGCAAAAAATATTGCAAGTCCTACACTTAAAGGAATCACTGGCTAGTAGAGTTTCCAAGGTCTTGTAGTGAGCAAACTCAAATTCCCTATGCAGTAAAGAATCTTTATCCTTGATCCAAATAATTTTGGACAGCACCTGAGCATCTCAAAGTAAAAAACAAACAAACAAACAAACAAAATAACAACAACAACAAAAAACCCACAAGGAGTACCCGGGTGGTTTATTCAGTTAAGCATCTGACTTCTGCTCAGGTCATGATCTCAAGGTAAATGGATTTCCTACCCCACATCGGGCTCCACACTGACAATGTGGAGCCTGCTTGGGATTCTCCCTCTCTCTCTCTCTCTCTGCCCCTCCCCAACTCATGCTTTCTCTCTCTCAAAAAATGAATAAAAATTAAACTTTGTAATATACATATTAAAAAAACACAGAAGAAAATGAAACAAAAAAGTTCTAAACTCATATCCAGCAGAAACAAGAATGCTGGTAAGCAAAGCTGCAAAACTTTCAGATGTGAGAATTATCAGACACAGTTACGCAGATTATAAAATCACTTAATTTTTGAGAGAGAGAGAGAGAGCGAGAGAGAGAGTGAATGGGGCAAGGGGAGAGGGAGAGGGAGACACACAATGTGAAGCAGTCTCCAGACTCTGAGCCGTCAGCACAAAGCCAGACACAGGGCTTGAACCCACAAACCGGGAGATCATGACCGGAGCTGAAGTCGGACGCTAAACTGACTGAGCCACCCAGATGCCCCAGAAAGAAATACCTCTGAAGGTTCAAATATGGGAAACCTTCAAATATAGAAAATAGTTTGAAAATTTTTCTTTTAAAAAAAATAAGATACAATATGTACAAAATAGCATCTTTCAAAAAAAATCTGAAAGGAATCCTAAGAAATTCTTTTTTTTAAGTTTATTTCTTTGTTTTGAGAGAGAGAGCACACGAGAAAGGGAGGGGCAGTGAGAGAGGTAGAGAGGGGGAATCCCAAGCAGGCTCTGAACAGTCAATGCCTAGAGCCCAATGCTGGGCTGGAAATCATGAAACCATGAGATCATGACCTGAGCTGAAATCAAGAGCCCGATGTTCAACCAACTGAGCCACCCAGGAGCCCATAAGAAATTCTAAATGGTGGAAATGTCTGTAACTGAGATCAGGATCTGTGGGAAGAAAACACCTATCCATTTTAAACTTGTCTGTGCTGTGTGATTTTTTTTTTTCTTTTTTACTGTGAGCATGTATTACATTTGTAATTAAAATCCATTAAGAGAAAACCCATAAATGTATGCAATAATTTATGCACATAAATGTTCACTATAGTTGTAAAATAAAACACTGATAGTGTACTCTAAGTAATTATGATATTTAGCCTATTTTAATATCATGCTACCTGCTATCATTAGTAATCATGTTTTAAAGTAATATTTGATAACGTGGGAAATACTCATAATGAAATGTGAAAAAGTGTTACATGCACACATATATAATGTGGTCTAAATATTATCAAAATAAGAAAAGAAATGTACACATATATACCCCTATTGAAAATATGTGTCAAAATGTTAATCTATCTGATTGGGAACATGTGTTTATTTTGATTTCCTTCCTTAGCTTTTTTTTCTTACTTTCAAAGTTTTGTATAATGAAATATTTATTTCAATAATCTGTAGAAAACAAAACGATTACAAATGTGAGTGATGTATATAGAGGTTTAGAGACACAATAGAGGATATAATAAAAATTATCTTTGGGGTGCCTGGGTAGCTCAGTTGATTGAGCCTCAGACTCTTGATTTCTGCTCAGGTCATGATCTCATGGTTCATAGGTTCAAGCCCCACATGGGGCTCTGAGCTGACAATGCAGAGCATGCTTGGGATTCTCTCTCTTGAGCTAGTTCTTCCTCTGCCCCTCCCCCACTTGCACGTTTTCTCTCTCTACTTCTCTCAAACTTTTTTTAAAAAAAAGTTACATTTTGGAGCACCTGGGTGGCTCAGTCAGTTAAGCATCTGACTCTTGGGGCTCCTGAGTGGCTCAGTCGATAAAGCATCTGACTTAGGCTTAGGTCATGATCTCCCGGTTGGTGAGTTTAAACCCAGCAACAGGTTCTGTGCTGACAGTTCAGAGCCTGGAGCCTGCTTCTGATTCTGTGTCTCCCTCTCTCGCTTTGCCTCTCCCCCCCACCCCCCTTCTCTGTCTCTCTCAAGAATAAATAAACATAAAAAAATAAATAAATAAAAGCATCTGACTCTTGATTTCTGCTCAGGTCATGATCTCATGGTTCTTGAGTTGGAGC
Source organism: Panthera uncia (assembly GCF_023721935.1). Taxonomy (NCBI): domain Eukaryota; kingdom Metazoa; phylum Chordata; class Mammalia; order Carnivora; family Felidae; genus Panthera; species Panthera uncia. The sequence goes on from NW_026057577.1 coordinate 115,207,938, forward strand.
CCTGCTTGGGGCTCTGTGCTGACAGTGGGGAGCCTGCTTGGGATACTCTGTATCTTCCTGTCTCTCTACCCTTCGCCCACTCACACTGTCTTTCTCTAAATAAATAAACTTAAAAAATGTTACCTTTCTTCTCCTATAAGCATCATGTTGTTTATTTTCATCTTTATTAAAGTATATAAATACCAGTAGAACATAAGTTCTACAGTAAGAGATCCACATGTTTAGAGCTATACAGATTTGGGTGGATTGAAAGGACCACTAGGAAGAGTAACGTTCATCGGCTGGCAAGTATGATTCACTTGTTGCTATTGTAGCAAAAGTATTAGAAGGCTGTATAGTGTTTTGAATGAACATACACAGCAGCTGGTGTGTATCTCTTTAAAAGAACATGTATGTTCAGATATGTGTGTTACTGTTACTTTTCTGCTAAGCAGAGGGAGTCATGGGTTTAAAAACTACCATGTTAGTACATCTGGGGTTTTTCCCCCCACATACCTGTTAGGAACTTCTTTATTTCCTATCAGCTGTTAAAACTGAAGAAGGAAAAGGAAAGAGAAAAATATACTAATGTAGAACAACAAAAAAATGCTGTCACTGAAATTTGCATAGTAATCACAATTAGGGAAATAGCTAAAGGATTCTAGGGTACCGGTAATTAAAGGTTCACCTGATATATTCTCATTCTATTTGGAAACATCACAATTCTAGTTTCCTGGTTTGTAATTTTGTAATGTATTCTCTGCAGAAGAAACACAGCATGTGTTGACCTGATTTGTTTCAATTCTCTGTCTGTCTGTCTCTCTCTCTCTGTCTGTGGTTGGTGACAGAAATCTTCTAGACAAAAATAAACCTCTTTATTCATTATTTTTATCATGAGTCGTATTAAGCGCCCTTAAGAAAATTAGATCTGGTAACCATTATTCAAAAAGTTACCCCAATTATTTTCTTTTAATCCATGAGTATCTATAAGCCTGCATAATTTTTTTAGGTGTTTAAGAAATAATACTCTTCTTGGGTACTTTTAATTGCACTTTATTTTCTATGAGTTTTTATATAAAATATCATCCAATCATAGTTTTGTGGACCGTGCAATCGCTTACATGAAGAGAAATTCTTTGAAGTTTAATGCTTATACTCATTTTCTGCTTCAGAGAAGTTTTAAGTGAATAAACATATATCCATGTAAGAAAAAAAGTCTGCCTTCAGCATGAAGAGGCCTCAAGAAGTATTTGCGATAACCGGGTCCCTGAGGCAAGCAAACCTGAAATCTTCCTGACTAGGTTTAAGTCTTTAGAGATTGATTTGATTGCTTCTTAAGAAAGTAATTCCTTTACTGTCAGCAATGCCTGCCTTCAAAATTCACCTTTCACAGGTAAAAAATAAAGCTTTCTACAAGTTCCTTAATAATATCACATAACTGATTATTTCTTATATATTCTTTATTGCATAAACAGTATAGGTCCATAGATTTTGAACAAATAAGCTTTAGAGTTGAATTCATTATTTAATCCATCTTTTTTCATTATCTACTTTCTTACACTATCAAATATTTGGAATCATCTAATATTATGTATATTCATTTTTCATCCAATTCATTCTTTTATCAATAAAATTCCCATTGCTTCAAATACTTAAAAGTGTGTATAATAAATGAATTCATGAATATTTATTTATTCAGTTTGTGAAATGAATAAATAGATTAATGAATGAATGGAAACTTTGAGATAATAGAAGACAGCCATATTATCTTCCATTTGGTGACTTAAAAAAAATATATACAGTAGGCTCTATTTACTATTTGAAAAGAAAATTATATTTTTTCCTTTTTTCAAGTTTTTATTTAAATTTGTTAGTTAACATACAGTATAATATTAGTTTCAGGTGTAGAATTTAGTGATTAAACACTTACATACAATACCCAGTGCTCATCACAACAATTCGATGCTTATACTTGAAAATATATATATTAGGTTGATCATGGAATCTAAGAAACAAAACAGATGAACATATGGGAGGGGGAAAAAAGAGAGAGGGAAACAAACCATAACGGTGATTATTTTTTTTCTCTGACAGTGAACTTTTTCAAATGATCCCAATGTCTCCATTGGGTAGTAAATGAGTTTTAGGAGAATTTCTAAACTGACAGGTGCATAGAAGGAAATAGTGTTTATTCATGTTTACATAGCACTCACCTATTCAGCTAAACAACCCTTTCACCCAAAATGCATTTTTCTATGGACATGTACATATTTGTCCCTCCAAAAAGGTTACTTTTAGATGTGGAAAATTTATGAAAGGCGAATATTTAAAAGTGTAAAGTGTTATATCCTTTCAAAATCATGACACCTTTACCTTAGAAAATTTAAAACAATTTTAATCATGTATATTTCCTTCTTGATTCTATTGTGGTTAATATATTTGGTTACCAAAAGAATTTATAAAAATAATTATGAAAAACTGACTTGCTGCAAATACACAAGATACAATATAGTAAACCTTAGATATGTTTGTGTCAGTTTGTCATACATTGTAGTCAAATATAAGAATAATTATAATAAGATATAAATAGAGTATTCTTAGAAGAGAAGGAAATGTAACAAGTTAAAACAATTTAAAGAAGTTTACAAAGAAAACTTATCTTTAATTATAGATTTTTTGAATTTTTAAAGGTCTTCTTTTTCTTAGAAAGCAAATGCCATTAACATTAAAGTTTAGGGATCTGTCTTACAATTTAAAAAATTAATATTTACAGTTATTTTATTCAGCTCAATAGACAAAGAAAAGGTAAAGTTATATGTTAAATTGATGCCAGAGCAGCTCAATCACTATTTTTGATAACAGTTGCTTAATCAAATAATTTTAAATGTTCACAAGTTTGGGGAGGTGCTCTTTTTTAGTATTGGTGTTATTAGTTAACTATTTTTCTTTTTGCCATCCCATACAATTTTCCCATTTAAAGAAAAGTGAAGAAAGTTGATAGTGTCCTGCAGCAAGAGCTGGTGTTTTTATGCCTTTGCAAAGAAACCAAGGACCAAGATGGTCAAATGGTCATTCTGCACATTGTACCTATTTTCTCAGGTATCTAAAACATATTCACAGCTTGTAATGCTAAACTTCCAGTATCATGATAAACTAAGAATGTTTCACATATGTGTAACTAATACTTTAGAGAATATTAGGAAATAAAAGAAACCAGTACCTTATCAGGCATGGAGACAATTCAACACTCTTAGAAGTGAACTACCGATCAAGTTATAGAAGGCTCATTGTGTATAAAATAATATTCTCCTTATCAGTGGTTTACTTTTAAGGGAAAAACAGAGACAATTTGTAGTTTCACTGTGACTATTTTGGTTTTATAGAAGGCCCTTCCTATAGAACCCCATTAGGGTGATTCTGTCCTTACCTACACCTTTGAGAAAGAAGCTGGTTTTTTCAGGTAAGTGAAAGATTGTGCTGATTAATTTGTGCCCTATATGATAGCAGGAAACCCAGCTGGATTTCACTTTAGAATCTCCGTACAGGTGAGTCTTTGTTAATGTGATTTGCACCAACTGCTTTTAACTTTGTAGAAACAAGGACAAAATTAGCCCTAATGCGCAGCGAAAACCTCCTGGAAATCTATAAATTCTGCTAAAACCCAAAAGTACCTGGCTCTGCAGAAGGAAAAAATATACCCTCAGATGAACCGACTATGTTGTTTAAGCCTAGGCAATGATTTCTCTAGCATCAAGAAAAAGACAGAAACAAACTACTCTTAAAAATGGTTGTTTAATAATGGAATAGGAGGGAAAATTAGGAAAGCATTTCTTACACAAGTATTTTTACTGCATTTATAGTTTTGTTCCTTTGTTGTTGTTGTTGTTTTTAAAGTAGGTTCCAGGCCCAGCATGGAGCCCAATGCGGGGCTTAAATTCACGACCCTGAGATTAAGACCTGAGCTGAGATCAAGAGTTAGATGCTCAACCAACTAAGCCACCCAGGCGCCCCTAATGCAAAACTGTAAATTAGTTTCTGCACCTCTCCAAAGAAACAGAATTTTTATCAATTTGATAATACCATGAATTAATATTTGCTAATAATTATGTTGGTTTAATACTGAGCAGCCAAAACATTAAGGTAGTTTATTCATACCTAGTGCCTCAGATTATCATGCCCAGCACTAGCACAAGCTTACAACATGCTTAATGCTACCAAGATGGTAACTAGTGAAGCAAAAAGATACTCTTAGAGATCGAACTTAGACAATTTTAAGGTCTTCTGTTCTTCCAAGTCACTCCTAAGTAATAAATTTGGCTAATAGCTAAGGCAAGACAAGTACTATTACTGAGTACAGGTCATGTTAAACTTTACACAGTGGTTTCAAGATACTTGCAGAAAGTGAACTAATGTGTGAAAGATATATATCTGGATTTTATAAAGTATACGCATATGGATGTATATATAGACCATTCTGATAGCAAGGGAGCCAACCTATGATTTTCTTTTAAGATTACAATTGACTCAAGTCAATTTTTCTATGGTTCAACAATTATTATTTTTTTTTTTTTATCAATACTCTATACTTCTGGCCCTGACTGGAAATGCCGAATGAAAAGCCACAAAAGAAATTCCCATCCCCCAAAAAGCTGTTGCCTAATGAAGTACTCCTGGGAATCATACGGCTTTTATTGCACAAAGTTCAGGGGTTTTTTAAGCTCATCAGTCAAAGGATTAAAATGAAGTTCCCTGATACCGGAAACAAAACTAGCTGGCCTTGTGTCTGAGCTCTCACTAACACTTGCTTGCATGCTGTCCAACCTACTCAATTACCTGCAAATAAATTGAATAATTTTGCCCAAATGTTAAAATAACGATATCCCCCTATCATATAATTATGAATTATACTGCAAATAAATGCTAAATGACATTCTTGCTCATTTTGTTTTTATGACAAGAGGTGAAAATTTTAGTCGTACTACCTCAAATATTTGAGGTTTTGAAACTGAACTGCAATAATTCTTTACAAATTCTTTCCTTTTCATTAGAGCACTTTCTTTAGGTTCATTAAATCCAGATAAACTAGTTCTGAATTTATTGTGTTTTTTGTAATGCTTAAATTTTGCTCTCACTGGCAAAATTACTTTTTTGTTGTTTATGCATTTAAATATCGGTAATTTTTTCTGACTACAAATAACCAGGGAGATAATGCATTTTCTTCTGGTGCTTTTCAACTCAGTAAGTACATGTACCTATTATTCTAACTATACAGCAGCTTTTATGTTTATATTTTGCATCACAGATGACATATATAACAACACATGGTAACATGAAACTCGAAGTCATAAGCTAAACTCTTCCTTTGTGACTGCAGAAAAGAACCAATGCATAAATGGCCACTTTATATGAGGAGAGTTCCCACAGTGGGAGAAGTGTTCCCTGGACCATGCAGATGGCGGGGTTACCATTTGGTAAGGCTCTCCTTATTATAATATGAGAGCTCCATATAGCAGGATGTTTGTTTTCTTTGACAAAATCAAGGTACTTGAGGAATACAACCAAACACTATACCAATATTTGATCAAAACACCAAATCGTTTTTTAATTCTGAAATTCCACATGATTCTTATCCTCTAAATTTCAACTGAAATGGAGATATTTTTTGGATACGGAAGTATTGAAGGAATTAGGATATATTCTACATTAATGATTGAATTAACACCATGCAATTCATGGCATAGTGAATTTTGAAAGGTAGTGAATTTTTAGTTGCAGTCCTGTGTATCCTAGAGTCATTTATTTTATCAATCAGTTCAAAATCTAAAGGATGCTTTTCAGATTGAAATATTATTGGGAATTTTTACCATTAATTCAAATCGACTTCAAGAGGATTGATATTTCGATATGAAGGATTATTTATTGTCTATCAAATACTTGAAACAAAATATTCAGGAATATCAATAGCATGTAGAAAGGTATTCAGATGATAATTACTGTTCACTGTCCATACATATATATGCATCTTAAGTAAGTCTTCTTAAATGTAACCTCTAAAATGTTAACGAGAAAAAAGAATCTTATCCCATCTAGAAACCAAGGTTTTTTTTTTTTTGTAATTTACAACATAGCTATACTGAAAGAAAATGAAGCCTTTTAATAGGCTAAAGCTGGTTTTAAACTCATGTCTTCATACACTGGTGTATTCTTCCCTAGTACATAGGTTGTCATGTAGATGGAACTTCACTTTTCCCAATCCAATCCCATACTTGTCTTCCTTTTGTGTGTGTGTGAGTGTGTGTGTGTTTCTTTTGATGTCTCCAATATGCAAGTAATCTGACTCTGTCTATGCGCCTTTAGAATATTTTATGTTCCCAACGGTTCTTGTCAGACTAAATCACCATAGACTCCATAAAATCTATGGACTTTCTATATACAAGTCACAGTGGTTTCATAAAATCTCAAATTATATATAAGCACACCAATTATATTTCACAAGTACATACATACATAAAATCACGACAAAAAATAGACGTTCAAAAACTACTTGTAGCATAGGGAAAGAACATGATGTTGGAATTCAGACAAAATTCAGTTCAAATCCCAGATTTATCAGTTGCTATGTCTTTGATTCTGAATTTTACTTTATCTATCTTGATCTTAATCTCATCCTCTCTAAAATGGGGACAATAGTACTTATATATTGAGTTTAATAAAAGAATTAAATAATAATATAAATATAAGCTTAAACTCTGTGCCTTCACATAGTAGGGGCTCCATAAAAGATAACTGCTATTATTACACGTGCATGCAATTGGTTCCAAGCAACATATAAGAAATATAATCAGAGATTATCACATCTTCAGCAGTTATCATAGGACAAATTCATTGGACAAATGCATTTGATATTGACACACAAGACATATTTGCAAGTTATTAATTTTACTATTCTATACCCGCACCCTTAATAAAATGTCTCAGACTTCAATTCTTTTATTAGACTGTGTCTATCAGATTTTTTAAAAATATCAGTCAGTTTATCAAATTGAAAATAATAGAAAAAGAGAGTAAAGAAAATCAGTCAATACCTTGAAGGGAAAAACCTCAATTGTTGGTATAGTTCTATTATATAAAAAGTACTATTGCCTTGCCACTGAATTTTATGTTTTCTAACTCACTGTTTTGTAAAATCTACCTTTGCATATGAAGATGGAGTCCTCAAGGCCATTAAATGTAATGCCAGCAACTCATGGCCAAATGTATGCTTAGTAGGCCACAACTTTATCCCGGTACTCTATTTTCCAGTAGCAGAATTGTCCGCATAATCTATATTATGCCACACATAATCTATACTCTACTTCCTTTGGTGATGGTTGTAAAGCTAAAAACGGTAAAAATGGTAAATTAGGATAAAATGGCAGTAACAGTAAGTGTTACGAAAAATAATTTTACCACATTTGCATTGTGCAGTGTCATTACATTTGTGTTCTAAATTTAAGTTAGAAAATACTAATTGCAAAATAAGGCACAGCCCGCATAAACGTTCACAAGTATTTCTTGTCATTTGTAGTTTCCTAGAATGTCACTTTAGAACAGGTTAAATACAGTATCTAATTACTAACTACTAAGCTTTATGTTCATAAAACATGATACTTATTTTTTCCACTTGAACTGACAAAGTGGTTATCTACATATAAAATCATGATGCTTGAGTTAGAGCAGATTCACTAGTTCTGTAGAAAAATTTAAAAAGATCAAATAAATATATGAAAAAATTGGGAGTCCTCCAAATAATCCTGCAATTATATGAAATCCCATCTCTTGTTCTCCTGAATGTGGATATAAACATATACTTTCTCTAGGAAAATCAAGTTTCCCTCTGAAGAGAGAAAGACACTTTGTGTTATTCAAGGTATTGGTAATCTCTCAATAAAATACTGACATGGGCTGAACATTTTCTTCCATTCTTTGGTCACACAACTTGTGAGATTTCTGCAAACATGAGTGTTTCACATCTGCTCTCTTATGTAGTGATTGGGAAAAGATAGAGGAAGGAATAATGACCAATAAATAGCATTCCAGAAAGTGAAATTCACTTTATAAGATGTCAGTAGATGTTGAGAATTATTTAATAGTTTTACATTTTGAATGTACCACAAGAGACACTTTTTTCTACTTCATTGTAACCCTGGCCTCAATCAGACGTATTTTGGCTGGCAAGTCCATTCTGTGATGAAAAACCTCAGCATGTCACTGTTACTTCATTTACTAGTGAACAAACTCCTCTGGGAGGTGGGAATTTCACAAATTCTTTTTCACCCTCTTTTTCACCCTCTTTTCTATATCATGCACAATGTTTTCTTTCTTAAGAACAACTGACTGCCTTGTAATAATCTATTTTGACAGTAGTTACATAAAAATATTGTGTTAAATATTTTCAGTCATGAGAGAGTATGGACATACGGGTACAGTTGTGTGGGTCTTGTCTAATTATATGCATTATACGATTTACCATTGTTGGGGACCATCTTCCATTCATTTAATAATGCTTTTGCAAATTGGCAGATAGCATTTGGGCTAAAATACACACAGGATATTTGCAATGAAAAAGGAAAAAAAAAAAAACTCCTCTGCCTTTTCTCTCGTGTAGAGCAATTTGTCAAGTAATTAGCCAACCTAATTAAATTTTTGTAGCACTAATCAAACGAATATGCTAAAATTTTCTTTGCACAGCCAGTTTGCTGTCTGCTTGTATTTAACTTGATGGTTTGAAAGGGGCCCTCCTCAGTCTGCCACTCCACTTAATAACCTAATTTGCATTTTATATTGGTAAATCAAATTAAGCACCAGTGGCTTTTAGTATGATTGACTGTGGTCAGGCCTGTTCAGATGGGACTTTTTCACAGAAAATTAGGCACATTTTAATATGACTGTGGCTGTGCTTTCTGTGTTCAGCAAACTGCATTCACTCAGCTAATTAAAAGTGCTTCCTCCCGCCCCCGCATATGATAGATTTATCCAGCTGGTGTGTCCATTTTCTTTTGTACAATTTCTTGATGGAAGTTTTTATTCCTAAATATAATAAGATTGTCTAAGCAACACTTCAGATCAATTTGCATGAAACATATAAACAATACTTTGTTAGAAAACAATTACTTTGAGAGGCGGGTATATCTGTGTGTAAATACAGGTCCCTGTGAGGGCTGGCAGGTTTTAGTTTATGTATTGAGCAGTCTCAAACTTAGATAATTTTCCGTGATTGGTAGTTTAATAGTAACCAATGTTGATGTATCGTACCTTATGCCATATTAAGGAAGACTTTTTACTTTGTTTTTGTTGCTGTTGTTTTAAGAAAACTATTCACATTTTCTTGAGGAAAAAAAGGTATAAATACAAGCTTTAAAACCTCCCTCTTACTCAATAAAAGCAAGATTCATTCTTTAGTCACAGTTAACAATATATTTTATCCTTAAATGGGTATTATTTCCAGTCTACAAATGGGAAAAATGAGACACAGAGATTAAATGACTTGTCCATTAATACAAGCAGATCTGAGATTTGATTCTAGTTTTCTTGACTTTCAATCTGTGCTCTTTACAATATCCCATAGTCCTTTTGCATGTATTTTAATACCAATCACTTTGTTTCCTAAATGATATTTACAATACCCCATTAGAAAAGTGACAAATTCCTTTGGAATTTTAGGCTCTATAATACCTAGTAAAATATTTCTTTGCACCTATTTCTCACTATACAGTTTTAATTTACATTAGTAGGACTGTCAAGAAGCTAGTTTTAAGATCTCTTTAGTAAACTACACTCAATCATGCTTTTAACAACAGCAACAACAAAACTTTTTTACACACTAAGTATGTATTTCCCATAAGTTGAGAAAATGAAGGTTCTAAACACCAGATTAACCCAAAACTTCAGCAAGTGAGTAAAAATCTTCCTCCACACACTCTTGGAACAATACCCTTTATTGGAACTTTTGGAACTTTTTTCTGGTCAAGTATGCAGCCATCATAAGCTCTGGAAAGGGATGGAAGAATGATGTATACACTAGGTATTAAGATTAGAGAACAAAATAGTGCCTGGAAGCTTAAAGAAAAATGTGCTACATTGCCTTACCTAACCTTGGACTCTGACTTTTCCTTACAAGTTTGAGATAAGTACACTGACTAATACCATGGCTCCAACTCTCTTAAAACTGATCATTAAGATAATTCTTTAATTAAAAAGACAATTAAGATTATGAAAGAGATGAAGTCAAACATGGCAATCACTAGAAACACACTGGGTTTTCTATTTTAATTAAGGTAATGGTGCACATGTTCTCAAACCTCAGTACAGTCCATTTTTTAAAAAGGCATAATTCTGAAAGATAATGCAAGAAATTATCTGACGGCGGTGCTTGGCCTAAAGGAAAGCCAAATGCAAACTCCACAGTTCCTCCGATCTCCAGAGCTGTCACTCTGAAAAGTTGTATCTAAAGGTTCTATGCCCTCTGCCTCCCTGCTGAAGCCACTGTTACTGGTTTTCTCCGGGTATACACTTGAGGACCTACTCTGTTTTCCTCTCCATGAACTACAGAGATCTAGCTGGTTTTTTTCCTTCAGATGGTCGGTGTATTTATTCCTTTTAGCATCTTCATATTTTTATGGGTTGCAAGTCCAACATCTGTTTAAAATGTACAGATCAAAATCACATAAAACACTCAATATTTCTAAGCATAAAAGGATCGATGATGTCTTAATATTTTATGTCAGAAACACATTAAGAGGTTATATCATTATTATGTTATAGCAATCAAATGCGTTTTCTATCCCCTAAGAACTTATGGATGTGCCCAAACATACTGAAGATTAACCGGCTTTAGAGTAAGCAACCATCCATGCTTAAGGATTATTATGCATATTATTCTTTCTCTAGATTGTTGACATAAAGTTGCATTTTTCATGTAAAAAAATCACTTATCAGCCATATAAGTTTATTAATTCTTTTCATTTCTTCCTCAAAGATTCCCACATATGTATAATTATAGTTTTTATATCTCAGAGTTATTTGAGTTTAAATGAGATGAGATAATATACATTAAGGTAGATATCTACAATAAACAAATGGTAGCAATTTTTATGCCTTTCATTTCAGCTGTGGGCAATGGGAAGATTAGTTGGAGAAGTATCCGACAGTCAAAGGAGAGTGACAGTTCAACAAGATAATACCCTGATAAGAGAACGTCATCTAAAAGATTAGATAGCATATGTTTTCACTAGTATGTGGATCCTGAGAAACTTAACAGAACACCATGGGGGAGGTGAAGGGGGAAAAAAAAAAAGTTAGAGAGGGTGGGAGCCAAACCATAAGAGACTCTTAAAAACTAACAATAAACTGAGGGTTGATGGGGGTGGGAAGGAGGGGAAAGTGGGTGATGGGCGTTGAGGAGGGCACCTGTTGGGATGAGCACTGGGTACTGTATGGAAACCAATTTGACAATAAATTTCATATTTAAATCAATCAATCAATCAATCAATCAATAAGAAAAACAAAGTCCATCATATATTTCCCAGAGAAAACTTGGCCGTTAATTTGTATTTTACAAATTCCCACAGTCATTTGTTATTCCTTTGTGTTCCAAACTATTAAAACTACTTAGTATTCACCTACCACAGATCTGGCACTGTATTCAATGCTTTGGCATGAATTACTTTGAATTAACTTTCTGGAATTGTCAATATGTTTCACAGTACCGAAAGGCATGCAATCCTGGGAAATTTTAGTTTCCCTGTCATATTACAATGCACCAAACTTCACTTGAAAGAGCATATGAAATTCTCAAGATTTTTCCTAATTTTTTATTTTGAAATAATACATTCACAGGAAGTAGCAAAGGATAGGATAAGAGATCCTGTGCATACTTCACAGTTTTCCCTGGTTTAACCTTGATGTTTAAATCTTATATGACTATCGTATAGCATCAAACCAGGAAATTGATGTCAGAACACTTAGTATGTATAGTTCTATGCCATTTCAGTACATGCATACATTCCTGTAACTACCACCATGATCAAGATACAGGCCATTGTCATCACCATGAAGATCTCCCTCAGGCTACCCCTTTACAGTCACATAGCCAGGGAACTGCTGGCTTCATAAAATGAATTTAGAAGTGTTCTCTCCACTTTTATGTTCTGGAAGAAAAAACGGGTAGAATTGATGTTAATTCTTTAAATGTTTGGTAGATTTCTCCAGTGAAACCATCTAGGTAGGCCTGGGGATTTCTTTTTCATGAATTCTTAAATGATTAATTTCATTACATTAACAGTTACAGGGTTATTCAAATATGAATTATCCAATTCATATTGTGTCAGTGGTGATAGTTTGTGCCTTTTGAGGAATTGGCCCATTTCATCTAACCTGTAAAATTTGTGTTTGGGGGTATTCATAGTACCCTCTTACTATCCTTTTTCATATCAGAACAGTCTGTAGTGATAGCCTTTGCTTCCTAATATTGGTGATTGGTGTTTTCTCTGTTTCCCTTTATCAGTAGTGCTAGATGTGTCCGTCAGAATTCTCCCAGGAAACAGAACCAACAGGATGTGTAAATACAGAGAGAGGTCTTTTTGTTTGTTTAAGGAATTGGGTCACACAACTGTCAGAACTGCTAAGACCAACATCTCTAGGGAAGGCTACCTGGAGGCATGTGATGTTGCAGTGTTGAGTCTGAAGGCAATCTGGAGGCAGAATTCCTTCTTGCTTGAGAATCTCAATCTTTTTTCTTAAGACCTTCAATTGATTGAACAAGGCCCACCCACATTATGGAGAGTAACTGCTTTGTTCAAAGTCTACTGATTTGAATTTTAATCCTATCTGAAAAATACCTTCAGAGCATCATCTAGAGTAGTTTTTTACTAAAAACAGATACTAGGGCTTAGCCAAGTTGGCATATAAAATTATCGGTCACACTAAATGTCAGTTTCATTGATCTTTTTTTTAATGTTTATTTACTTTTGAGAAAGAGAGAGGGACAGAATGTGAGCAGAGGAGGGGCAGAGAGAGAGGGAGACACAGAATCCAAAGCAAGCTCCAGGCTCTGGGCTGTCAGCACAGAGCCCAGTGTGGGGCTCCAACTCACAAACCATGAGATCATGACCTGAGCCTAAGTCAGATGCTTAACCAACTGAGTCACCCAAGTGCCTCATCATTGGTCTTTTTAAAGAATCCATTTTGTTGCATCAGTTTGATTTTCATTTGTTTGACTTTCATTTCTTTTCAATTTCATTGATTTATGCTTGTATATTTACTATTTAATTCCTTCTTGCTTTGGGCATATTTTGGGCTTATTTTTCTACTTTCCTGAGATGGGAGTGTAGATTTTTGATTTGTGACTTTTCTCTTTTCTAATTTAAGCATTTCTTGCTATAAGTTTCCCTTATAACTGCTTTAAGTGTGTCCAGAAAATTTTGATATATATCGCATTTTAATTGTCATGAAGTTCAAGGTACTTTTTATTTCCCTTTGGATTTCCTTTTTGACCCACAGATTATTTAGAAGTATATTCTTTACTTTTCAATATTTGGAGTTTTTTGGTCTCTCTTTTTATTTCTATTTTTATTCCACTGAGATTAGAGAACAAGCTTTGTGTAATCTCAATCCTTTTCAATTTGTTGAGGTTTGTTTCATGAATCAGCATATGTTCCATGGGTCCTACAAGAGTGTGCATTCTGTTGTTGGTGGGTCGAGTGTCCTGTAAATGTTGATTAGGTTCTGTCGATTGATGATGTTCCTGAGCTCCACTATATCTTGCAGATTTTCTCTCTGGTTGTACTATCAGTTCTTGAAAGAGGAATGTTAAGGTCTCCAACAATAATTCCCCTTTCAGTTCTATCGGTTTTTGCTTCATGTATTTTGCAGCTCTGTCGCTTGGTTCATACACATTTGGAAGGCTGTGTTTTCTTGGTGGATTTACCCTTTAACATTATGTAATGTTTGTCTCTGGCTCTGGTAATTTTCTTTGCTTTGAAGTTTACTTTACCTGATATTAGTATAGCTGCTCCTGCTTCCTTTGATTAATGTTTACATTGTATTACCTTTTTTCCATGCTTTTACTTTCAATCTACCTTGCCATTATTCTTGAAGTGAGTTTCTTGTAGATAGCATGGAGTTAGGTGATGTTTTCTTAGCTACTCCACCAGTCTGTCTTTAAATTTACATTTAATGCCACTATTAATATGTTAGAGCTTAAGTCTGCTATTTTATTCTTTGTTTCCTATTTTCCCCTATTTTAAAAATTTCTGTTTTTTTTTCTATGAGATACTTGAAAAACTGATTCGAATTTCATGACTTATGTATCATGTTTTTTGTCTTTGTATAGCTTTGTTAATCACACACACACACACACACACACACACACACTCAGTATGAGTACTCCCTACATACATTGGGAACCATGGCTGAAAGTGTTATAATTTTACTTCAACTATCTAATATAATTTCAGAAATTCAAGAAGAAAAGGAAAGTCAACTGTATTTATGCATATTTTTACTTTTTTCTTTATTTTTTCCTCCTTCTTAAAGTTCCCAAATTCCTTCTTAGATCATTTCCTTTCTACTAAGTGAAACTCCTTTATCTATTTTTTAGGCTAAATTTAACTTTCTGACTACAAATACTTTCAGTTTTATTTCATCTGAAATTATTTGATTTCCCCTAATTCTTGAAGGATATTTTCCTTGTATATGGAAGTCAGCATTGACCGTTCTTTTCTTTTAGCACTTCAAAAATATTATACCACCTCCTTAAGGCCTCAAGGTTTCAGATGAGAAATCTTCTGTCATTCAAATTATTTTCCCCTGTAGGCAAGAGGTTGTTTTTCTCTCACGACTTTCAAAATATTTTCTTTTTTAATTCATTTCCGAAATTTAATTATAATCCATCTTGGAATGGATTATTTTTTATCCTGTTTGATGTTTGCTAAGTTTCTCGGATCTATAGATTTTTGTCATTTGACATATTTGGGAAATCTTTACATAAAACTTATCTGCAAACTTTTTAGCCTCACCTTCTTTCTCCTCTCTCTCAAGGACTCCAAAGACAAGAACCTTAGATCTGATCAATAATTTTTCACAGACTGCTAAGATTCTTTCCCCCCACCCCGCCCAGTATGTTTTCTCTCTGTTTAGATTGAGTAATTCTATTGGTCTATCTTTAGGTTTATTTGTCCTTTCTTCTGCTCTTTCTATTCTGTAAATTAGCCCATACATTGAGCTTTTTATTTTGGTGATTGTATTCTTCAGTTCTAAATTTTCCATTTAGTTTTTTTTATACTTCCTATTGCTTTGTTGAAACTTTCTATTTTTTTAATTTATTTCAAGTATATTCCTAAATGGTTGATGAAGCATTTTTATTATGGTCACTTTTAAATCCTTGTCAGATCCCAGTAGTGGAAACATTTTGCTTGGATATAACCCATGATTGATAGTGTACTCCATATGTATTATTGAAATAAAATATCTTTTGCTTTTTTCAATACTGGAAACCCTTATGTGAATATTCCAACGTTGTAAGTTATAAGAGTTTACATTAAAAGTTTATAATCTAACTAAAAAATACGTAGATTTTAGGGGTACCTGGGTGGCTCAGTCGGTTAAGCATCCAACTTCTGTTTAGGTCATGATCTCACAGTTCATGAGTTCAAGACTTGCATTGGAATCTGTACTGACAGCTCAGAGCCTGGAGCCTGTTTCAGATTTTGTGTCTCCCCCTCTCTCTCACTCTGTCTCTGCCCCTCCCCTGCTCATGCTCTGTGTCTCTTTCTCTCAAAAATAAATAAACATTTAAAAAATATTTTAAAAAAAGGTAGACTTTAGAGTAGTACAATAAAACAAGAGACACTGAATCAATAAGAGGCAGATGATAACAAAGAAACAGACAAAGGTAAGGGGGATAAGGCAGAAGTCAATCAAAGAAATCACAGGGCTAAGAAATGTAAATATCATTATGTCAACTGGTAGAGTGAAAGTATCATAGAGGAACAGGTGTCTCTGATTTCCCAAGGCATGAAATATGAAGGTTTTGTTTATGTTGTTTTGTTTGCACAACAGAAACACAATCATTCTTGGTCTACATGAGATTCTTCTCCTGTTTTATTATTTTTCCTTCTTCATTCACTCTTTTTTTTTTAAGTTTATTCATTTGCTTCAAGAGAGAGAGAGGAAAGAGAGAGAGCAGGGGAGGAGCAGAGAGACGGAGAGAGAGAGAATCCCAAGCAGGCTCCACATTGTCAGCATAGAGCCTGATGAGGGACTCGAACTCACAAACCATGGGATCATGACCTGAGTGGAAATCTAGAGTCAGACTCTTGACCAACTGAGCCAGCCAGACACCCCAACAAAGCTCATTTCTATTCTACACACATTCTATTTTTATTTACTATATACACTTGGTAATATATGTATTATTGAATAATGTAATACTGTTTTATATATGTGTGCATTTTAATTTCATATGTGGTTTTAGGCTATAAATGTTCTATTTCTTATGCTTTTCCACCCAACATTTTAGGATCTATTTATGTTGCTATATGCCTAGTTCGTTGATTGTAACTCCATCATGATGCCACATTGTTTTTATCTTTCTTTTTACTTATCCATTTCCATAATGATAAACATCTAGTTTGCTTCTGTATGCTTGCTACCACACACACACAAAAGACAGCAATTGGCTACGCAAAACTTTCTCTATAAATACCCAGTAATAGCATCTTTGGATAATAGATTACATACATATTTTATTTCATCAAAACATGTATCTCATGAAGAATTATACCAGTTTACATTGTGACAGGCAATGAGTAAGGAACTGTCTTTTCTCACATCCTGGCCAATATATAGGTACTTTCTAAATTTCAATAATTGGATGCTTATAAATATCTAATTGTCATATTAATTTACTTCTATCCGATTAGGTATATAGTATCATCTTTTCATATATTTGTGAGCCATTTAAATTTCTTTTCCTTCTTCTTCAACAATTTTAATACTCAGTTTCTTGTTTTTCTTATTGATTTGCATGAGTCTTATTTATTGATTTATTGATTTATTTTTATTTTTTGGATGAGTCATATTTTAGATATTAAATCTTTATCACTTTTAAAGCAATGACTGCTACAGTTTTAGAACAATACCAATTCCAGCCTGTACTCATATTCCCAAAGTGGTCCTTTTTTGAACGAAAGTCCTTAATTGATGTGTTCAATCTCTCATTTTTGCTTTAAGGTATGTCTTTTGATTTAAGGAATTTTTCACTACAAATTTCTAATTATTTATAGTTTTACTTTTCACATTTTTGCTTTTACTTTATGTAAGTATGCCTTTTTATATGTCAACAAATTTATTTTTCCTGTATAATGAGTGAGCTATCTCCAAATCATTATATTTGCTGCTTTAAATAAATATTTTAATGACCCAATAAAATACAAAAATAGGCAATTTTGGAATATTTTAGAAGCAAAAAAGAAAAATAATGTATAAGAATTATTGCAGCAAATACAGAAGGAAATGTAGCTTTGTTCTGTTGTGTTTTGTTTTAGATTATTAAGTAGGTAATTTTTGTTCTAAGAAGCAGATACTTGTCCCTTTCCTTCTTTATACAATGACAGAAAAAAATCATTTTATCTTACCCTGAAATCACAAAAATAAGTTTAGAAAAAAAATAGTTTTAAATGATAACAAGGACAAAAAATATAAATGGCAAAATGTAAGGTAAGGTGCAAATTTGGATGATTCAAGCAAAAGTTTTGTTTTATTTTTAAACTTCTATTATCTGTATATTTTGCATTTAAGAGATGAGTTTGGGACTTTACTGAAATAATTACTCTGATTCTTTATTTTATTTTACTTATGTGGATCCAGACTCCAGGGAAGAGATTTTTATATATCTATTCGGGTAAACTTTCTAATACTTAAACTCATTAACTGAAGCTTAACATTTTACTTCTAGCTCAATTCCCCAAGCATATTTTAGCCCTGCTAATGGAGTTGTTTACCTACATAGAACAAGTCTCAAAGTCAGAAAGTTCATAAGAATTAGAAACTTTAAATAATATAACCTAACTATATACATTATTAGCAAGGAAACTATGGTAATTCTACATGTAATCAGATTTTTAAAAAGACTTTATCTGAAACATATAGTAATGAGAAAAAAGTATTTTACCTCAATTATCTGAATAATTGGCTCTATTTTCCTCTTCATTTTGCTGGTTTAGACTTGTCCGAAGACAACAGAATAAATTTATGATAATAGAATTTTGAGCAAAAGCAGGATTTAAGAGATTTGAAAGAGTGTCATTAATTGAAATACTGCAATCCCCAAAGAGCTAAATCTTTTCAGAGACTGCATTTTTCTTCTTCTATGACATAAGTATAACAAATTTATTTCACTGCTCTGGGTAGAAGAAAATCCTTCCTTAATTTCAAAGTGAGCACAGTCCAGGGCTTCATAAAGTCAAGTGGAATGTTGTCAATCATTTAATTAAATGTTTCCATCATGGGACATAGTGGAGAAGTCATAATGTAAAATTTGCCCTAGGCACAAATAATTCACTTGCCTGACTTTGGAGTTTGTTAGGTAATTAATAATGACTTGACTGTACTGTGTAGTCCTAGCTCAAAACTGCATTTTGTTGTTGTTTTGCATCAATAGTTTTATGATGGAAAAACTGAATTATTTCAATTTGCTAACTAGTGTAGTGAAGCAATTATAACAATATTTGCTAAATGACTAATATGTGAAAGCACATTAATAAAGGGAGAGGAGAAGAACAGAAAAGATGACCTCAAAAGAATGTATAATCTAATGGTGGATGGACAAGGAAATAGTGGAACAGAATGAGCAAAGGTGATGGAAAAGATAATTGCTAAAACTGTGTATGGAATTAGCCATCTTGAGAGCTGTGTTACATTGTGTTAACATTTGTTTTGCAGTGTAACTAATAAATACAGCCACAACTTGGTGGTGGATGTTAGAGGATATAACCTTGGTTAGGTGATGAGAGTGTGAAATTCCACACACACAAAAAACAATCTTTAAATTTTGTTTCATCAGCAAAGCCCATGGTTGAGTGCCCTACTGCTTCTAGAAATGAAAAAAAAAAAAAAAAAAAAAAGATGTAATGTATAATTATCTTTGCCAGGAGGAAATGTTCTACCCAATTCTGGTATTCCCAGCAGGAGGAAGTCTCAACAGAGTTCAGAAATATAAGGTCTTAAGAAATGTCTACTACACAAGATGTTATTTATAATTGACTCCTAGACGAAACAGTTGAGTTGGATCTTGCTTATTTAATTCCTGGTGACATTGTGAACCTCAGATATGAACTATGACTTTCACTTGCAATCTCTCTAGATTTCAAGTCCTGTCTCTCACTACCAATAGAGAGTATATTCTCATATTGAGTAATCTCTGAGTCACAAGTAAGTATTCCTCAGGGTAGATAATTTCCACACTGGAACTACCAAAATGCAATCCACCCTGGTGATTCTAAATCTAAGCAGGCTGTATTCCCATCCCATGCCTTTGGAGATTGTTGTTAAAACAAGATTAATTGCATTAAAGTGACCCTGTCAAGTTCATAAATGTGTCATAGAGGGGAAAAAAAACCCAATAAGTATGGATTAAGGTACATGTAAATGGAAACTTGTTAAAAAAACTTGATCATAATGTTATACATTATACATAAGTCTATCTATGCTCACTATATCTTTTAGATGTAATTTTTAATGATGTCCCCAAATGCTTATAACAGGGCTCTTTGGCATTTCAAAACTATACTATTTCTGCCAGTCTTGACATTCTAGAACATTTCTTCTACTACACAGTAGGACACATTTACTATTTTCTAAAGCCATGTAAAACTAAATGCTCTCTGTTCACAATCGACCCCTCTATTAATCCCCAGTAACAAACCACCCTCCTCAAGGTAAATCCTTTCCTGAAAGCAAAATATGCAAACTGGCAGCTCACAGTTCACATGTGGTAATGCTGGCCAGCAAACCCAGATGGCAACAATCTGCTGAGGTGAATCACAACTAATCCATTTATATATAACACCTGCCCACTGGTTTTCCACCTTCCCCCCCCCCATTTTGGATTAAATTGTGTCCCCCCCCCCAAAGATATGTTCAAGTCTTAACCACCAGTACCTGTGAGTATTACCTTATTTGGAAATAAAGTATTTGCAGATGTTAATCACTTTAAGATGAGGTCACACTGGATTAATGTGGGCCCTAATTCCAATGAGTTGTGTCCTTGTAAGAAAACAGAGGAATTTGAAGATGTAGGAACACGCACAGGAAAGAAGGCAATGTGACAATGGAGGCAGAGATTGGAGTGATAACAGCCACAAACCAAGGAATAGCAAGGTCTGCTGGTAACCACCAAAAGCTAAGAAAAGGCAGAGTTAATCCTTCCTTAGAGCCTTCAGAGGGAGCAGGCAAGGCCTGGGGTAGGGGGAGAGTAACAGCCATCTTCAGTCCAAACCAGGAACTGACCTGTGTAAATGATGGATTGCAATTTTTGCAAGGCTCAACTGACATCTGATTTTTCCTTGGACCCAGCGTTCCTTCAAAGACCCAACTCCTGGTAGGGCCTGAATGCCAATTTCTGTCTTCAGCTCTTAACATCCTCTATATTCAGTCATGAACAGACCAATATACTTTATTCCATAAAACTTTCAAAAATTTATACCCAGTATATTGTGATCATTACCTTTTTTGAACAGTTATAGCATTTGTTTATGTTTAGTTAATATCATCCTTATTCTGGACTTTGAAAACGAGCTGAGTATTTTCAATGAATAATGTCCTTTTCCCTTTTAGTTTTTTAGAAAACTAAAAACTTGAGCAAATAATTATTTATTCAGCTCCCTCTGTCAGCCTGGCACTTTGCTCCTCCCCTGTGATTCAGAATAAAATTAGCCTCTGCTCTATAAATAGGAATATAGATTATTGCAGTTTTATTTTAATAACCACTAAGTTTGATCTGGATTTCTTAGATCTAAATTTTTTCAACACAGGACAGGTAGGCAATGTCCTCAATATTTTTCTTTTTCTTTAAAATTTTTTTATTGTGCTCATTTTTTTTTTTTTTTGAGAGAGCAAGAAGGAGAGAGCAAACCAGGGAGGAGAGCAAAGAGAGAAGAAAGAAATCCCAAGCTGACAGCGTGGAGCCGATGCAGGGCTCGAACTCATGACTGTGAGGTCATGACCTGAGCGGAAACCAAAACTCCAACACTTAAATGACTAGGCCACCCAGGTGCCACCTCAGAAATAATTTTTTGATATGTTTTTTGCTAAAAATGTCAGTCAATTCTACCTTTTGTGAAGACATTCTACAAGATTTCTTGCCCTATTGGACCCAACCATGCCAAATACTCATAAATTTTTCCCCCAACTTGTCTAGACATAAAGTTAGGATCTTTTACCTGCACTGGTTTCTCATACCTCATTCCTTTTTTCATTCTCTGGGATAAATTTTGTTTAGGACGTCATTTCTGCTCTGAAGTAATTTCTGTGCCTACCTATTTGAGCCATTATTTTGCTGTTTCTTATAAGCGACATTGTGAGTCATTTATGAGTATTTCCCAAACCTATAACTTTCATATAGAAATTTTATTCACTACAAAAAGAAGTACAAACATTAAAATGGGCTTGTAATGGGGGAAGGGCAATATTCACACATGTGGGTTTTACCATACATGCCAGAGTTCAAAAATAGGTATCTTTAAAAAAAAATTTTTAATGTTTATTTATTATTGAGAGACAGAGAGACACCGAGCATGGGCAAGGGAGGAGCAGAGAGAGGGGGAGACACAGAATCTGAAGCAGGCTCCAGGCTCTGAGCTGTCAGCACAGAGCCCGTAGCTGAGGGGTGGGAGGGGGGAGGGGGCACTCAAACTCACAAACCGCTAAATCATGACTTGAGCCAAAATCGGATGCTTAACTGACTGAGCCACCCAGGCACCCCTAAAAACAGGTATCTTTAAATTTAATGATCATTCAAAGTATTGAGTTTATTAATTATTTTAATTTGATTTTCAGAAAGAATTTATATTTGTCTGCTAGGGAATTATTAGTGTGCTTTTCTCTTCTTCTGTTTGTTCCTTCTATACAGATGTGATTTTTAGAAATATACGGAGAGAATTGGGAGACAATATGCAGATTAAGGCAAATTCAATCTCCATATCTTTTCATATGCTTGTATGAGTCTAGTAAAATCTACTGAGTCATTATGAAGTGTCAGGGACTGCACTAGGAAAGATAAAAATGGTACCATTCATGTCTTCTAGGTGCTCACTATGTATTGGAGAAAAAAATCACATAAAGCATGTGTTTTCAGAGATACAGATGATTTGGGCAATATGTAGGAAAAGCACCAGACAGCCTATTATATAGATGGCACAGGGGGGCTCCAGATGAGGTCTTAGACAAGGAGATTGCCTAAGCCAAGGCTAATGCATTAGTTAGGGTTCTCCAGAGAAACAGAACCAATAGGAGAGATGATGGATAGATATATAGGTAGGTACGTAGGTAGATGGATAGATAGATAGGTAGGTAATATAATAAAGAAATTTATTATAAGAAATTGGCTCATGTGATTCTGGAGACTGAGAAGTCTCAAGATCCGCAGTCACCAAGTTGGAGAGCCAGGAGAGCAGAAGGTGTACTTCTAGTCTGAGTCCAAAGGTCTGACAAGATGGAGAGATGATAGCGTAACTTCCAGTCCAAGTCCAAAAGCAGGAGAAAACCTCTGTTCCAGCATGAAGCCAGTCAATCAGAGAAAAAACAGCCAGGCGGAGAAAGCATATTCTCCCTCAATCAGCCCTTTTGTTCTAGTCAGGCTTATAGTGAATTGGATGAGGGCCACCCACACTGGGGTAGGCGGTTTGCTTTCCTCAGCCTACCAATTCAAATGTTCATCTCATCCAGAAACACCCTCACACACACACCCAGCATAATGTGTAACCAAATATCTGAATACAACCTGGCCCAGTCCAGTTGACACATAAAATTCACCATCACTTCAAGTTATTCCAAAGATCTCATTTCCTGCAATGATTTTACAGACTTGGATATTGAATCAATATAAACCGATATTTACAGAGAATTTAAAATGTCTTTGTTTTTTTTATGTTAATCGTTTCTCTAGCAATAGGAATGACACAACAAACCTTTATTTATTCTGCATTCATAATATACACACTAGAACTGTAGAAAAGTAAGTAGTCATAACATGGAAACTTGCTTTACTCCCCATTTAAAGGAAAAAATGTTATCCAATGAAAAATAGCTGTAGATATATTTTACCTGTATATTAACTATTATTTTTATTCATCTATTACAAGCTCATAAAAATTGACTGTCTTGATAAACACTTGGTTGCTAGATCAATATTATTAAACATTTAGTATGGTTATTGATAAACATTAGTTTATCAACTAAATTAAAAACTTGAGGGGCGCCTGGGTGGCTCAGTCAGTTAAGCGTCCAACTTCAGCTCAGGTCACAATCCCACGGTCCGTGAGTTCAAGCCCCGCATCGGGCTCTGGGCTGATGGCTCAGAGCCTGGAGCCTGCTTCCGATTCTGTGTCTCCCTCTCTCTCTGCCCCTCCCCCGTTCATGCTCTGTCTCTCTCTGTCTCAAAAATAAATAAACGTTAAAAAAATTTAAAAAAAAAACTTGAGTATGGCTTTGATATAATTAATTAATTATATTGCAATTGTATATATATATATATATGTATATATATATAGTAGTTTAATGTTTAAGATCATTAGACATATATAGCAAATACTATTAAAATTATTCATTTTGCCTAAAATCATGTGTTTGTTCCACAGAAAATTTATTTTCTCTGAGGGAAAAAATATTTTACCATCAGTTGTAATCTATACTGTCATCTTGAGACACTTCCATGGATACGATATTAATAGGAGTTCTACAGAGTAACGGCCACCAAGTCAAACAGGAAAGTTCACCCACTATTGGTGTGATTTTTTTTTTGAAAAAAATTTTGAAAAATTTGAAAATTTTTATTTGTATTAATAGTGAAAAAATATGGGGCACCTGGGTGGCTCAATTGGTTAAGCTTCTGACTTCAGGCTCAGGTCATGATCTCATGGATCGTGAGTTCAAGCCCCATGTCTGACAGCTCAGAGCCTGGAGCCTGCTTCGAATTCTGTGTCTCCCTCACTCTCTGCCCCTCCCCCATTCATACTTTGTCTTTCTCTCAAAAAAAATAAATGTTAAAAATTTTTTTTTAAATAATGAAGGAATAGCAATAAAGAAATAACATGATGATATAGTGTAGCAAATAATAATTCAGAAATATTAAGTAATTCAACCCTTATAATAAATGATCTGTCCTTTAAGACACATTTCTATTCACTGTTAAGAATGCCAAAATGTTGGGGCTCCTGCGTGGCTCAGTAGGTTAAGTGTCCAACTTGGGATCTCACGGCTTGGTTCATGGGTTCGAGCCCTGTGTTGGGCTCTGTGCTGACAGCTTAGAGCCTGGAGCCTGCTTCAGATTCTCTCTTTCTCTCTTTCTCCCTCAAAAATAAACATTTAAACAAAATATCAAAATGTTACATGTGTAAGTTGTGCCGACATATTTGTCAGTTGGGTGTTTCTTACCAATATATTTCCATTGCAGAAAACTAAACTGAAAAATTATACATCTGCTTGGTGACATCCAAGTGCCAAGAATGTTACATTTTCATTTAGATGCTGACTATAACCATTAGATCATTAGAAAATGATACATGGAAGGAAAAATGATGACCCGTTTCTATCCTTGTGATTTGGTAACCACCTTAAATCAAGAACAAAATTCTTCCATGAAGCCAACCCATGGTAGGAGGCCTCTTATTGTTCTCTTCTCTCCCTACCTTCACATTTTTTTAGACTCATATTTTTTTCATTTGTTGAGAGCCCCTGCTATTGGTAATTGAACCTATTAGAGAGCCACAAATTGATTGTTAGTAGTGCTAATTTCTGCCTCTAGTTTACCGTTCAGGCTCAGTGCAACCATTTCAATTTAAACCACCTCTTCCTAGATTTGAGGTGTATCCATTACATGTGTGTGTATGTGTAGACCAGCTCCTCCTGTGTCCAGGCAGGAAGGTCATCCCTGTTCTCATGGTGGAGCAATCACTTTACTGAAGAAAGTGAAAAAAAAAAAAAAGGCAGATAGTCCAAGTTATGTCCTACCTCGAATCTAGGTTCAGTTCTACATATTGGATGAGAAGGTTGCTGTGTGCTATTGATTACAATGGTGGATCCAACTGGGGGGAAATCTGTAAGTATAAAACAGTTCTTTTCCTTAATGAATTGCATCCTAATTAGGAACATAAAATTTTAAGCTTAAAAAAAAGGCAAGACAATTTGAGTAGTAATTATGCTTAATGAAAGACAAGGTGTATACTAGAAAGGAAATGATAGACGGTTAAATGAATTATACAAAAGACTATCACAGTAAGGCAGCTTCCTGCTAGGGAAGTCAGAGAAAAAGTAGTTTTTGAATGCTTAATAGGGGAGGTGAATCTTGAAAAGACAAGGAAAAGGGCAACTTAGGAATAACAGAATGGGATATATAAATATCATGCACAGAGAAGACTCAAGGTTCCTGGACGCTGTGAAACCAACAAGTTTAGTTGTAGTAGTAGATGTTTACGAATGAAGCAGAAACGAGTGTTTAAAAACTAGACTGTGAATGGCATTAATGTTACTGAAGATTTATCTGCAATGGAGAGGTATGATCTCTAGAAGATTTTTGTCTCCTGGTGATTGGAATACATGGATGGAGAATTTGTAAAGGAAAGAGGAAGATGGTCTAGAGCAGGGATCTGCAAACTCTGGCCCATGACCCAATCCAACCTGCAGCTAATTTTATAGATCAAGTTTGGAACGCAGCCACACTCATTTGTTTAGGCATTGTCTAGCTGCTTTTGCACTAACAATGGTGGAATTGAGTAATTGTGAGAGAGACCCTATGGCCCCCAAAGCCTGAAATATTAACTCTTCTCTACAGAGAAAGTTTTCCAAGCCCTAGACTAAAGAGAAGAAAACCAGTTTGGATGTAGATTGGTGAATAGATAGATGGATTAATGAATGAGCATTTAAGTGTATGGTATTACATGTATGACATGATAGAGCATAAAGGAAGAGTTTCTGAGGGAAATTATGAATCTGAGTCCAATTAAATTGAAGTTTATAGATAAGAAACTAACACCTCAAAATTAGATTTTTAAAATTTTTTTTTAGAGTTTATTGATTTATTTTGAGAGAGAGAGAGAGAGTGAGCATCAGGGGTGGAGGGGCAGAGAGAGAGTGTGAGAGAGAGAATCCCAAGCAGGCTCCTCTTTGTCATCATGGAGCCTCATATGGGCCTCAAACTCACAACTATGAGATCATGACCTGAGCCGAAGTCAGACACTTAGCTGACTGAGCCACCCAGGTACCCCAAAATTAGATCTTCTGTTAAGCATTGCCCAGTGCACATCTGGGTCCTTGTGAAAATATATATGCATGTAAATGGAACATAGTTCTTTCCTTGGAGAAACTTCATTTCAAATACGAAATACATCTTGCTTTAATTAAAAAGAGTGGTATATAACAAAATACAATGAAATTCTAAATATTTAGTACAAACTCCAAGTGCTTTTTAACTTTGGGAAAAAAAGTATGCAGTTAGGGTTTTGGTCACCAAAAGAAAACAAAATAGGAAATTGGGAAAACAAAGTCCTTAAAAATATTTCAGGCTCTGGTCCAATGTGGATATCATGTGCTGTGTTACCTAAAATGCTTGCTTGGACCTATTAGTTTAATGTGAATTGCTTTTAAGCAGAGCAACAAAGTCTAAATAACTTGAGAAAACTGCTCCAGGTGGAATATTTTGTTTCTTCAGTTCATCTCACCAACATTTCTCAGTCTTTTATGTGTTTTCCTGGCAGGTCCACAGGGGAACACGGCTTCTAGATACAGTAGTTTGCAAGCCTAGATTGTTTAGTGCTTTGTTTAATGCTTCTTTTAATCAGTCCAGTTTCTTCCTGTTCTGGTTTTTGTGTAATCATTATGAGTAATGGGTGAAATTATGAACTTGATTCAGAATTTCCCATAAATTTTCAGCTCTATTCTATTTCCCTAAAATGAGTTTTGCCTTACCTCTTGTGGTTGGTCACTGAAGGGGCATTACAAATGCATTTTTAAAAATTGTAATGGAGTTTACAGAACTCTATAAAAATTACCTCGTAAGTGATTCCATAATTAAGTTTAGCTCCAAGGTTGTGCTCTAAATTGCCTTGCTTGACAGTGTACTACATTGCTAAGCTCTCTATCCTAAAATGGATTTTCATGAGAAGACTGAGAAGTCTTGTATCATTGTGTCCATTTGCTTGAATATTACATCAGCATTGGCAAAACCACTAAATATATTGACAAGGGGAGTGAGAACTCAATGATAAGTATTGATTAATAAGTCATTATTATTATTTATTACAATTACTCAAATAAATAAGTTCTTTACTGAGGCTTGAACTTGCATCATATACCATTGATTTAAGAATCACAAGTAAAAAAGATAATTATTTTTAATTGATTATTTTATAATCATTTATAATGCAATGGTCATTATAAAGAATTTGGAAAATACTTAAATTTAGAAAGAAAAACAGAATATCATCATCCATAACACTACCATTCAGAAACACTGTTGATATTAAAAATAATTCCCATATGCAATTTTCTTATTAAAATATGTAACTTTAAAGGGATATCCAGAAATATATACAGACACATAAATCTATTTTATAAAGCTTGAATTACACTGCACATACATTATCATCTTGATTTTTCAGTTAGCTTTTGACATTTTTGGTAACATAATTTTAGTGACTGCATAAAGCTTTGTATTTTAAATATAGCATAATTTAGAATATTCCAAATTTTCAAATATTCCAAAATGCAAGCAACATTTTGCAGAAAAAGCTTTCTGAATTTTCCTTGTCACCAAATCAAATATGCTCACTCATGTTTTCTTTTTTTTATTCACCTTTAAGATAAAATTCACATTGCATAAAATATACCTTTTTAAAGTGTACAATTTGATAGTTATTGGTGCCTTCATGGATTTGTGCAATCACCACCACTAGTATTTCAGAACATTTTAATCACTCCTCCCCAAAACACTAAGTACCCATTAGCCATCACTCCTCAACACCTCCTCACTTCAGAACCTGGTAATCTATTTGCTGTTTCTATGAATTTGACCAAATCGATAAAGCTCCAGTGTAGTAACAGGGAAAAAGAACTGCAAGCCTCAGACCCTATTAAAAAAGAGTCTCTAGAGAAACCAAAGTTAAGAGAAGAGACCAAAACAATGACACAGAGGAAATTTTAACCTCTGAAACCATGCTTATGGCAAACAGTAAATACAGTATAACTCCCAGCCAGATAAACATTAAATCTCACACTAAAGGTTTATCCGCTTCAGTTCCTTTAACCCAACACATCACACCTACTTTTGAGGAGCAACAACAAAATTGCAAAGCATACTAAAAAGGCAAGAAATATAGTCAGAAGATACAAAACAAGTATCAGAACCAGATTCAAGTATTGCAGAGATTTCTAGAATGATCAGACCTGGAACTTATAAGTAACTATGATTAAGAAGCCAAGGGCTCTAATGGAAAAGATGGGCCACATGCAAAAATAGGTGGATAATGTAAGTGGAGATGGAAAGAATCAAAGAAAAAAGGATCAAAAAGAAATAATACAAACCAAAAGCACTGAAACAGAAATTAAGAATGCTTTGATGGGCTCATCAGTACCCTGGAAATGTCCAAGGGAATAATCAGTGACTACAAAGATATGTCACGGATACTTTCCAAACTGAAAAGAGAAAACAAGGCTAAAAGAAAAAATAAAATGGAACAGAATGGAATATCCTAGGACAGTGCAACAACTATACAGAGCCTAGCAGATGCATGATGGGAATATTAGAAGGAGAAGAGAGAAAGGAACAGACATATGTGAAGAAAAGCACCTGAAAATATTCTAAAATAATAACATACATGAAAGCACAGACTCTAGAATCTCCGAGAACACCAAGCAGGAAAACCAGCAAAACTTCCACACCTAGGCATATCATCATATCAGACAGAAACTACAGAAGACCAAACACAAAAATCTTGAAGGAACTCAAGGACATATGAGAGGTTCAGTCAGTTAAGCAACCGACTCTTGATTTCAGCTCAGATCAACATCTCAGTATTCACGAGGTCAAGCCCTGCATTAGACTCTGCACTGACTGAGCAGAACTGCTTGGGATTCTCACTTTCCTTCACTCTCTGCCCCTTCTCCACTCTCTCTTGCTCTCTCTCTCTCAAAATAAATACATAAACTTTAAAAAAAAATCTCGAAGGAATCCAGAAGGGGGAAAATCCTCACCTATAAAGGAATAAGAATAAAGATTACATTGGACTTTTCTTCACAAACCACGCAAGCAAGAAGAAAGTGGATGGCAATAAAGCTTTGAAAGTGGAAAACCATCAAACTAGATTTCTACATTCAGAGAAATTATCCTTCAGGAGTGAAGGAGAAATAAAGACTTCCTCAGACAAGCAATAATTGAGGAAATTTCTCACCAGTAGACCCGCCTTGCAAGAAAAGTCAAGTTCTTCAGAGAAAAGAAAAATGATGTAAGTCAGAAATTCAGATCTACATAAAGAAAGGAAGAGCATTATGGAAAAAATAAATGAATATAAAATAAAATCTTTGATAATGCTTATTCTTTTTTTAGTATTTTATGTTTGTTTGTTTGTTTGTTTATTTTGAGAGAGAGAGAGACAGAGAGAGCAAGCCAGGGAGGGACAGAAAGAGAGGGATAGAGAAATACCAAGCAGGCTCCATGCTGTCAGTGTAGAACCTGATGCAGGGCTCGAAATCATGAACTGTGAGATCATGACCTGAGCCAAAACAGAGTCAGACGTTTAACCAACTGAGCCACCCAGATGCACCAATAATTATTCTTAACTGATCTAGTAAATAGTAATAGTTTGATTAAAATAATAGCAACAATGGATTGGTTTATTATAGCTATGGAAAAATGAAATGAATGATAGCAGTATAATAAAGGAGAGGAAGGAGAAATCAGGAAAAGTCTGTCATAAGGTACCCATCCTGCCTGTGAAGCATTACAGTGTTATTTGAAAACAGACTTAACATTAGATGTAAATGTATATGGTAAACTCTAGAGAAACCACTGAAAAAAATCTGAAAAGGAAGTATAATTTATATGCTAAGAGAAGAGAGAATGTGGAATCATGTAAAACATTCAGTTAAAGCCACGGAAGATGGGAAAAAAGTGAAAGATTAAAAAAAAGAAAAATGAATAGAAAACAATTACATATGGTCAATATTAATCCAACCATATGAATCATTATTTAATATATAAATTATCTAAATATAGTAATTAAAAGATGAACATTTCCAGGCTGGATTTAAAAAAAAAAAGGCCCAACTATAGGTTGTTTATAAGAAATCCACTTTAAGCATAAACACACAGAAATATTAAAAGTAAAGTGGCAGAGAAAGATGTATCAACACTAATCAAAAGAAAGCTGAGAAAGTCATACTTTAGACAAAGTAGGCTTCAGAAAAACAAAAATAACCATGGATAAAGAGGTCAATTCTCCAAGAAGACATAACAATCCTTAATGTATATGCACCTAACAAGAGAACATCAAAATACATGAGGCAAAGCTGATAGAACTAAAACGAGAAACACACAAATCCACCAGTGTAGTTGAAGACTTCAGCACCACTCAGTCAGTAATTGGCAGATCCAGCAGACAGAAAATCATTAAGGACATAATTGAACTTAAGAGTACCATCAATCAACTGAATGTAATTGGCATCCATAAACTACTCCATCCAATAACAGCAGAGTATACCATCTTCTCAAACTCACATAGAACATTCTCCAAGATAGACTATATTCTGAACCATAAAACACACCTTAACAAATTTAGGAGAATAGAAATCATACCATGTATACTCTCAAACCACAATGGAATTAAAATAGAAGTCAATAGCATAAAGATAGCTGGAACACCCCAAAATATTTTGAGATTAAACAACACACTCTAAATAATACATGGAAAAGAGAAATATGGACAAAATATTTTAAATATTTTAATTAAATATTAGTGAATATTCAAATAAAAATGAAAATACCGTTTCTCAAAATTTGTGGAATGGAGCGAAAGCAGTGTGTAGAGAGAAAATTATAAAATGGAATATATATATTAGAAAGGAATACCTAAAAATGAGAATCTTAGCTTCCACTTTAGTGAACTAGAAAAAGAAGAGCAAATTAAAAACAAAGTAACCAAAAGAAAAGAAATAATAAGAATTAGAACAAGAATCAGTGAAACTGAAGACAGGAAATAAATTATAGAAGATCAGTGAAACCAAACATTAGTTCTTTGAAAATACCAAGAAAGGGGCACCTGGGTGGCTCAGTTGGTCAAGCATCTGACTTTGGCTCAGGTCATGATCTCATGGTTCCTGAATTCAAGCCCCACCTTGGGCTCTATGCTGACAGCTCAGAGCCTGGAGACTGCTTCAGATTCTGTGTCTTCCTCTCTCTCTCTACCCCTCCCATGCTATGCTCTGTCCCTCTCTGTGTCTCTCAAAAATAAATAAACATTAAAAAAAATTTTAAATAAAAGAAAATGTCAAGAAAATTGATAAATGTTTAGTGAAGCTAACAAAGAAAAAAGAAAACAGACATAAATTACAAATATCAGAAATGAAAGAATGGTCACTACTACTGATACTATGCATGGCCATTAAAAGGATAATAAAGGAATATTAACAACTCTATGTCTAGAAATTTGATAACCTAGTTGAAATGAACCAATTCCTTGAAAGACATACTTTATCAAATTCACATAAGGAGAAAGAGATGACTAAAGCTGTATCTACTAAGGAAATTGAATCAATAATCAATAATTAGTCAACTCCCAAACAACATCAGTCCCAGATAAGTCAATTCTACCAAATATTTATTTAATAATGATTCCAATTTCCTACAATCTGTTACAGAAAACAGAAGTGGAGGGATCACATCCTAACTCATTCTATAAGACCAACATTACCCTAATACCAATCCAACTGAAGACATTAAAAGAAAGAAAAGAAAGGGACACTACAGACCAATATATCTTCAAATATGAATGCAAAAATCTTCAACAAAACACTAGTAAACTGAATTCAACAGAGTGTAAAAGTAATTATACACCATGAACAAATGAGATATATTCTAAGTATGCAAGACCGAAACAGCATTTGAAATAAATTAATATAATCCTACACATCAAGATTCTAAGGAAGAAAAATCATATGATCATTTCAATAGATGTGTCAGAAACATGTGATATAATCTAACACTCATTCAAAAAAAAACACTTAGAAAACTAAAAATAGAGGGGAACTTCTTCGATTTGATAAAAACAAAACAAAAC
This sequence comes from Panthera uncia, assembly GCF_023721935.1. Lineage (NCBI taxonomy): Eukaryota > Metazoa > Chordata > Mammalia > Carnivora > Felidae > Panthera > Panthera uncia. The sequence goes on from NW_026057577.1 coordinate 115,240,499, forward strand.
AAAACATCTATAGGAACCCATATTTAACATCATACTTAAGGGTGAGAAACTAGATACTTACCCATCAGATTAAGAACAAGTCAAGGACGTCCCCTCTCACTACTTTTGCTCAACATCATAGTGGAAATTCTAGTTAATGTAACATGGCAAGAAAAAGAAATAAAAGTATACAGGCTTGGAGGGAAGAAATAAAACTGGTTGCATATGCCATCTATGTAGAAAATCCCAAAGAATTGACAAAAACTTCCTGTAACTAATAAGTGTTAGTAGTAAGTTTGTAGGATACAAGATTATTTCCATATTTAGGAAAATATATTCACTTAAAAATTAAATGCTGCTACATTTCAGAATATGTGTTGAAGATATAGAGGTAGCTAGAACACTCTGGTGCAAAGTTATCAAACTGTAATAGTTATTAAACTATAGGTGGCAAACAAATCTCTTGAACAGCTTCTTTAAAAAACATATGGCCAGGGGCACCTGGGTGGCTCAGTTAAGCATCTAACACTTGGTGTCAGCTCAGGTTATGATCTCATGGTTCATGGGATCAAGCCCTGCATTGGGCTTTGCACTGACAGTGGGGAGCCTGCTTGGGATTCTCTCTCCCTCGCTATCTGCCCCTCTCTCATTCTCTCTCTCTTGCTCTCTCTCAAAATAAATAAACTTAAAAAATGTCCAGACCCCATGACTAGCATCTTGGACTATGTTGTGCCAATTTAGCTCGTCTTCAGTTTTTATAAGTACACGTATATGGCTGGGACACATGGCCAACTAAGACTCTACTTCTAGAAACACTGGTCTTAGGAAAGACATGGCCTCGGAGTTGTATAACATCCACACTTTATTCTAGGTATGTGGCTTCCCATAGTGCGATTTGAAGAGACTACAAAAGGGATCACCAAATGATTTTTAAGCAGAAATATGGGAGTCTCAGATTTCTGCTTTAAAGGGCTTGCCATTTGGAAAACAGATTAGCAAGACATAAACCTGGAGACTTTTGCAACTGTACAGCATGACTGATTTCTAAAGTCCTCCTAAATTTAAAAAGAATTTTTTTTTACTTTTTTTTAATGTCTATTTATTTTTTGAGAGACAGAGAGAGACAAAGCATGAGCAGGGAAGGGGCATAGATAGAGAGGCAGTCACAGAATCCAAAGCAGGCTCCAAGCTCTGAGCTGTCAGCACAGAGCCCGACGCGGGGCTTGAAATCAAGAGCAGTGAGATCATGACCTGAGCGGAACTCGGACACTTAACCGACTGAGCCACCCAGGCGCCCAGGTCTTCCTAAATTTTTGTAGGAAGAAAACGGTTTCTAATTTAGATGCCACTTAAAATTTCTTCCTATCCAGAAATTCATTATTTTATTGATTACTTTCTTTCTCTTGCTTATAATCATGTGTATTACTCATTAGGATAAAAGAATATTTGTTATTAACCAGCAATAAATGGCAATAAAGGGGCTATAGCAATAAACGGGCTATATTTGGCTATAAATAATGGCTACATTTGGCTACAAATAACCAGCTATATTTGGCTACAAATAATGAAAAACATCATAATCACTTTCTCAGTGTCTCATATAATTAGGGCACCTCATTAGGGATACAAAACGCTAGAAGATCACAATTTCAGGACAAGCCAGGATAGATAATTCATAGTAACAGGTGGTATGCTAATATCAAATGGCTGGTACCAGGAGTAAGTGCCTTAGAGGGTTCTATATGCCAACTAAGGACCAGAGAAGAGGGTGACTGCCTGGAAGATATTCTGTCTTCAGCTGAGCCTTAAAAGGAAGCCATGTGAAGAAAAGAGGAAGGGGCTTTGTTTCTATTTGGGGTGACAGCAAGGAGAAACAGTCTGAAAGGGAAGACTGGTCCTTTTAAAATTATTTCTATTCAAAACTTCTGGCTATCTTGCATATGCTGTTTTCTTTCTCATTCCCATCATCCCTGTCCCCAAATGACAGGTTGTAAAGAACAGTTTTTGTGAAATTCACCAACCATTTTAGCATGATGTAGATGAGCTCAAGTGGTGGTAGCGATGCATCATTCAACAAGATTCATTTTTTTATAAATTTTGTCTTTGTTTTATTCATTTTTGTTTCCCAAGGCATAGAAGAGAGCCCAGCACATAGTAGATGCTTCATAGAACACCCATTGAATAAATGAATGAAGCCAAGACTTATTTACAAGAAGCCTTCTAATTGAAAGTTACTATAAATTTAAATCCAAATTTTAATTATATGAGGAAAATATCTGCAAATAAGAACACGTTGTATTAAGATACTTTAAATGCCAATGCCTAAAAGAAAATAGAACAACTGTTTCATTATTTTATTATTTTTAAATTTTTTAACATTTGTTCATTTTTGAGAGACAGAGCATGAGTGGGTGAGGGGCAGAGAGAGAGAGTGACACAGAATCAGAAGCAGCTCCAGCCTCCAAGCTGTCAGCACAGAGCCCACAGAGTGGGGCTGGAACTCAGTGGGGCTGGACCGCGAGATCAGGATCCAAGCTGAAGTCTGATGCTTAATCGATTAAACCACTCAGGTGCCCCCTGTTTCATTATTTTAAGAGAGATTCCAAATTATTTTCCTATGGACCTCAAGACCGGCTAAATGTTTTTTAAAAAAACTGATAATTAAGAAAAAAGTGAACAGATGGCCGCAAAAATAACCAAGAGAAAAATTATCACAGGTGTCTATCAATGAACAAATAACATCTTGCAAATAAGTAATTGCTGAAACCTTATTTGAAGGACTGAACTCATTGTTCTTTGGCAGGCCAAATTCTCTTTCACAGACCCAGCTCCCTTTGATGAAATCATTCATCCTCCCCATCCCACACCCAAAACAACTTAACTGAAAGAGGGAGCTTCGTTGTAACCAGAATCCCAATTTGCACACACTGGAATGTACTGAGCAGTTCAGGGCTTTTATCTTATTTAACTACTGAGCTCGAGTTTATATAAATTCATAATTGTGATTCCACACTTCATGAAAAACATAAACAAAATTAGAAACTCTGGACAGCAAAGATAATGAATGTTCAAATGGTGCCCTACAGATTAATCACATAGATACAGGATTTCAAACATCAGCCAGTGTGTGGTTCCAAGTCTTTTGAAAAGAAATTGTTTCTCTGTGACGAGCTGATGTTAACATTTTAATTAATGGGAAGGCATCAAATAAAAAAACTATTATTCTGTATTAAATGTTTTTTAACTTAAGCCACATTAGTCTTGTGTTTAAACCATATTTTCCATTAATAAATTTACTTTACGCAGTATATGTAGCTTTCGAAATGTTGATATTTATTTATATCACTCACTAAAGCATATTCTGAAAATGGCACTTTCTCTAAAGTGCAGACTGCTGTAAGTTTTATGTTAACTGAAATACTTAAATACCACTTCAAGGTCATAAAGTTGATTCTCATAATAGAAAGTCCTTTTGTTAATTTTACTTAAAAATTGAAGAACGCAAGTCCCATATAGTACTCTGGTTCATGCCCTGAGTATCGCAGTGGCAAAAAGTAACTCTTGGTTGATGTATCTTTATTGTTTCTCTGCCACTGTTATGGCTACTAAAAGGTCAGCCAGAGCTTATGGCACCAAAAGGTCATTTTTGTTATTCTAAAGAGAGAAGTTTTGACACATGATATATTATGAAGAGAACAGAGACACTAACTGATGTACTGTAATGCTAATCATCCACATCTTTTAATTCTTTAAAAGAAAGATGAGAGAAAATCCCTTTGTTTTTATCTGAAAATGACTTTCAAACAATTCAGAATATAAAAGAAATGAGATGCACTCCCTCTGGCCCACTTAACAAATTTATAATTTGGGTAAATACAAATTAGTAATCTCAGTTTAAAGCATTAACTCAATTTAAAAGCCCATTTACATGAACTCCTTTAGTTTTTGCTTATCCACGATACTCATGTTTCTATTTTTATGAGTGTCATATCATGGCTTGAGGAAAGAATTTCTGAAAATTATAGGCTTATTACCAGAAGAAAGGGAAGTCAGTCCTTATGTTCTTCTTTCCCAGCCATCTTCTCCATTTTAAGACAAGGGACTGTGCAGAAATTTGAGCTTGGGTCTGTGAGTAGCCAATTTAGTGGCCATAAGAACGTTCTTTACAAACAACAAAGCAATAAATCAATGAGGTGAATTCTGTAATCTTATAGTTGCTGTGATTGTTAAATATATATCTGAGGAAAAAAAAATTCCTGGATTTATTTCATTGAAGAACTAGTTGTATTACCACAATCTCTAAAGGCCAAACTTGATGAAGAGATTTTAATCTGGACTCTCTGGATATACCTTTAGGAACTCTGTGAAGACTGGAAAAATACAAAAGTTTACATAGGCAGGAGCAAGTCTATACCTTTTGTTAGGTTTTCAAAAGGAACTATGACAAATTAAGAAATATTAGTAGCAGAGGTGTAATATGGTGGCCAGAAATTCCCAAACAGTCCAGTGTGCTCCCAATGAATCTTTTCTCCCTCATCCACAAAGAGGGTACCTCCTTGAGTAATAATAATAACAGAATTTATAGCATGGCTATTTCAGACAGATACTGTGCTAAGTGATTAAATATTGCTTCATAAATTATTTTCAATTATTTTACATATTATCTTAATACTTAACAACAACCCCGAGAGTTAAGTATTATGATCTCCATATTTTACATGAGGAAATCAGAGTTGCGTCCCTGACAGCAATACTTGAAAAAGACATCTAGAACTTACTTTTCAAACATGTTTGCAAGTGAACCTTCTTCTCCAAATGAGAGTTACCATAGAACCACAAATAAGATAAATGTACTTGTATGCATTTTTTAAAGTTTTAATAAACAATATTTACTCTAAAGACAATGAGGATACAAAGGTTATTTTCAATGTATAAAATTGTAAGCAGAGATTGCAAATGACAGCTAGCATCTTTATCAGTGATAACATCAAAATTATTTCTGTGTTTTATTTTGGGTTGCATCATGTAAACATAATTTTGCATTACATAGAACAATTGCAAACGATAGCAGTTTTTTAACAGCTCATCCTGCAATTTTGTGATGCTCTTCAATTTAACTCATCTAGAAGACTAAAGGAGAAGTAGCAGAAAATTGTTTCAAGGTTAAATCACTAACATTATCTAACATCTGCTCTCTATCCTTAATTGTTAATTTCTCAAGTTGAAATTGGTTGGTGAGCTGTTCGTCATCCATTTTAAATTCTCTTTCTTTGAAAAATAATTTTCAAATGTATCTTTTACCCATTCCATGTTTAACAATGTCAGTTTCCAAAATTAGCTAAATCACTCTATCAAAGTTTTAAATCAGTAAATATATTCTGCTTGCATTTCCAATCAAAACTGTAAAGTTCTGTTTTGATTGCTGATATAGTATCTTCAGTTTTCATTATGTACAATGACACTGATATACTGCTAAATGGAGCTTTTTTATTTACTCCAAATATTAGTAATTTATACATGATGAGAAAGCCATGTTATATATGAGCCAATTATAATTAACAAAGTGTGTTTATTTGAAAATAGTGTTTCTTTGTCTCATTGGAGACATGTGTGCTAACACTTTGCCATGGAGCAGTCGATACATTTCCACTTTCTAAAAAGTGTATCGCTATAAATACCTCTGAAAAATATGTAATTGAAAGATTCAAATTTAATAAACTATATAATCTGTATGGAATTTATCTATTCCTTTATTGAAAAGTGATGCATCTTAAGAACAATTCTGTTTGTATACCAAACAACAAGGTAAAACCTGAATACATTTTTCTGCAATAAGTTTTAGAAAATCCCCTATTTCTACATTCTTTGACAGTCTCCTCTGTCATTACAGCCAACACTAGATCTTTGCCAACTTATTTAATGATGTAATGAAAACTTTACTAGTCTTTCTATCTTATGCCTTCTTTAATGTTTTCAAGTAAACAACCTTTGTATTGGCCTGTGTGACGTATTGTACAAAAATTATGGGACAATCTGTAACACCTCTCCCCTTTCCTAGTTATATTATTAAGGTTTCATGTGATATTAGACTTTGATTTAATAACATTTTGGGTGTGTACTCTTGGATTATCTCTAGATTATATCACAAGACAACAGTATCAATTGTATTTTCATCACTGCTTGTCCTCTTAACATACTTGTTGCAATGTCTATGGTGGGAGGATTAATAAGTATTTTTCCTAATAGTGTGTGGCTCTTCCTCATCTCTGATAGATTACATTCATTTGACAAAATTCATGAATGCCTGTCGACACACTGAAACCTTGTTGTATTCATTATTATGAAACTATATTGTTCAACATATACTGAAAGATTGTTAATAATATCATTTTATGCTTATTTGTGCTTCAAAATGAAACATAGGGCAATATTGTAAAATGTTATTATGCTAGACTCATTTATCTTTTAAATATTTTTTTTATTTTTGATTTTTATTTATTTTTTGAGGAGTAGCTGCACCTGACGTGGGGCTCAAACTCATAACCCCGAGATCAAGAGTCACATGTTGTACCAAGGGAGCCAGCCAGGCACCCCTAGACTCATTTACCCTTTAAAAAGTAAGACAAGATAATGAATGACTTGTGTTTTCATCTTATTTTGTGTGAGTTTTTAGAACATTGCTTCATTAGATGTGTACTTATCAGTATTGATAATAATAGCTGCATATTTAGTTCATACATATAAATATGGTCCCACTAGTCCCATTTTGAACTGAAAACGCTGATCAAATCTATTGTTAAATTTATTTTTCAAACTATCGCTTTTTAATTACATAGTTTTAAAGAATATGATTTCACTTTACCTTGAGCTCATATAAAATTTAGAAATTCAAAAGTTAATACAAAAGCACACGAAATTGAACTCAATCATAAACATGAAAACCAGACAAGAAACAACAAAAACTAAATTTTGGGCTATCACTACCTGAGCTTATTGGGGTTAAATATCATTGTATATCCTCAGGATATAGGTCAATTTGTCATTATCATCACCAGAAAAAATAAATATTTATTGAGCACTTATATCATATGCCAGGACTGTGCTTCATACTGGAGATAGAAAATGAAATTAAAACACACACACACGCATACACACACAACAACAACAACAACAACAACAACAACAACAACAACAAAACAGTCTAGAGTCTCATCATGATGATTTTAATTTAAACTTTGTGTCACCTCTGCACTATCTCCACAAATTATTGAACAGAGATTTTCATAGACTAAAAGGAAATAAAAATATATATAAGTCAGTGCTATTAATATAAAGCAAGCTCTGCACACTAGTATTTTCAAGGGTACAGGATAGAGCAGAAAAAAGAAGTATATTGACTTCCATGTTAATATTTTCCTTTTTCTCAGTTCAGGTAATTAGAGATTTTTCTGAAACATAAGAGTAGTTTCCTCCTCCACATCAACATGCTGTTGAGAGAAAGGAAGTCATATTAGTTTGAGTGGTAGGACAAGAAAGATACTAGGATGAAATGATGTTTTCAGAGACCTGACTGCACCATTATGCTGAATAATTTAACCTGTACTTAACACAATGCTCAGGTAAATACACGAATGTGGACTCATCCAAAAACAAAAGTGTTCAAACTAACATACTAAGTTTCGTTGATCCTAAAAGAACAACAGGTTTTATTTCAGCGTTGTTCGTTACAGGTTTGTTCTGAAGGGGAGAGGTGGCCAGACCTGTCAGGGGAGGGCCTTGTTTGGTCTCTTTGTGTGGTATTTATAGCCTGGTCTGGTTAATGTCAATCTTCACTTTATTGGTATTCTCTTAAATCCTGAAATTGTACCCAGACTTTTCCTTATAAGCCAAGTCTTCTCATAGAAAACTCTATGTATATTTTCAGCAATATAAAAGTTCCCTGGTTTTTCTTCACAACTTTTTTCCCTTATTTGTCCCTTTATTGTGATGCTTTGTGTAGATTTCACCAAGATCTCAAGTTCAGTTTGAGAATTATTTGCGTTTATATGCACGTGTGCTTTTTCCCCACTCTGTAGTAACAAAAATAAACAAAAATCCTTTTTCAGAGTCACAAAGACTGAGTCTTTTCTGATAGCCATTGTTGGTAATGGAAGTGGAAAAAACAATCAATCAACTCGTAGGGAGACAAGAGCTTGTGAGCAATGGCTTCTATATTAGAGGAATTTATTCCATTCTCCATTGGGATGTATAAAAACCAAATAATTCATAACATACAATGTAAGAAATAAAATCATATTTTGTTTACCTATGCCTTTGACATCTTAAATCTTTGGCATTTCTTTTAAAAATAAGTACCTGGCTTACTCTTAATCCCTAATAGGTTCCTTAACTATCATTCCAAAAACACTTTATCTGTCTCCTCTACTGGTCTTAATTTTTATCACAATGGGATAATTGCTAAGAAAGCAGAGACTGTATGAATCTTTCTTTATACATTAGTAAAAGAAGGGGCACCTGGGTGGCTCAGTTGGTTAAGCATCTGACTTTGGCTCAGGTCATGATCTCACGGTTTGTGGGTTCAACCACCACCTAGGGCTCTGCGCTGCCAGCTCAGAGCTGGGAGGCTGCTTCAGATTCTGTGTCTCCCTCTCTCTCTGCCCCTCCCCTGCTCACCCTCTGTCTCTTTCTCTCTCTTTCTCAGAAATAAATAAACATTAAAAATGTTTTTTAAATTAGACATTAGTAAAAGAAAGAACACAAATAAGCAATCCAACATAGAATCTGAAGACATAGACTTATTCTACCTATGTCACTTATTTAATGTCAATAACATATTGATATCCTTTTCTCAAAAAACATGGGGAACAGAGATTTTTTAGGAATATAATAAGCAGAAGTTAGAGGTGATTTCTTCCAGTGATGCTGCTTAAACTACCAAAGATAAGCCTGCATTAAAGATAGCACAGTTCTGTGGAATTGATTATCATCTGTGACAACAATACAAAATGTGTGTTTTTGAAGTTGTTGTTTTTGAAGTGGTGGGTGAAGGCTGAGATAAAAGGTTAACATGAAAATGTCTTATTTAATTACATATGATAACAATAGCAATAAAACACTTAAAGATATTTCTACTTCAACTCTTGAACATCCAAGAACTGCTAGGTCTTTAAAAATGAAACCAAGAAAGAAAATATTCATAGTCTGTGCAAAATATAACAAAGGATTTACTTTTATAGCATGTTGCCTTCAACATTTCTTTGTTTCCTTTTTCCTAAGTTTTAAAATCAGTATCTGTTCTTTGTTAGTTTTTGTGGCTGAGTTTTGATAGCTACCTTTGAGAGCTATTCATATTTCTATTGATGAAACAAATCAAGGTCTTATTTATGATTTTTTCATGGTTAAGTTTTTATATTTCATGTTATTGAATATTTTAAGCTACAAATTATAATATTATATAATGTCAGTGAGTTAATGAAGGGAGTTTCCAATAAATAGATTAGCAGCTTCCCTGTTTTTTAGGGGGAGCAGGCTTATGATTATTATTATTATATGATTTGTCATTCTTATTCATGCATTCAATAATCATTTTTTACTGTAACTGTCTTTATGGCCCTAAAAATAAATATCTTTTCACTGACTAATTTTAATACTGGACCTTACCTACCTCTTATATGACTCAGACACACAAGTGTAATATTTGCCTATCCATTCCCATCCACCTCTTTTAGTTGTTAATGCATTTCATAATTTCCTCCCCTCTGATTGAATTAGTTCTCTGATTTAAGCTACAAATTATTATATTATATAATGTCAATGAGTTAATGAAGGGAGTTTCCAATAAACATATTACTAGCTTCCTTGGTCTTCTGATCCTCAATCACTTTTATCTCAAATGCCATGTGTTTTTTTTTTTTTCAAATGTAGTACTATAGGTGTGGTAAAAATACCTAAGTTGGCATTTATCCTATGATTACTTTATCCTAACTCGATACATTTACTCTACTACCAACCAGACAGTAAATTATTACTGGTTTAAAGCCCTTTCTTTCACGATGTGTTTGATAGCTCCATATATAGACCAAGTCCTAAGTTGTCTGTTGTGCAATACACAACATGCCAAAGATTGCAAATATTCATTGTTAATTTTATAAAATAAGTCTTCATTCCCCAAAAATTTTACAAGTAAAGTTCTTAGTCATAAACTCTTCTATTGCATTTAAACAAATTGCTTTACTTTTAAAATCACTTTTCAGAAACTTGTAAATTGAGCCATATTCCTAGTTAGAAATTCCAAGTAAGTAAGCTTAAATGTAGTGGAGCTATAAAGAAAATTGTAGAGAACAAAGTTGTGTAGTTGTTCTCATGTTATGAACTTTGCAGCTATTACCAGAGGTCCAAAGCTCTAGGCAATGTTTGAATAAATTGTAATTTTAATATATATATATATATGTATATATATATATATATATATATATATATCAAATTCAAAGGACTATAAATGCTTTCATGATTGGCAAAGTCGAAATTTATTGAAGATATTATACATTCTTAACAGTTTTAGCTTTTATATATTTTCTCAATTAATATGCACTGAGAAGTTCTTAGGATCAAATGGGATTTTTTAAAATTATTGTTTTAAGAGTAGTTTTTTTTTTTTATTTATTTAAAAAGTGTGGGAACCACTTATTTAAAATTCATATTGTTGATACAGACAATGTACTTGAAAACAGTATTTTACTGATGAGTGAGCAAAACTATTGCTGATCTCCAAGTTCAAAGACACTGCTGCAGGAACTCATGCTCTGCTTTGGGAATCCGATTAGCTGTAGAGATCAATAGTGTCCAGAAGCGGTTTTCACACTATCCATAGCACATTTGGACCTAGAGGCTCTGGTTACAGAAATTGATGTACTTGGTGAATGACTTTCCATCTCCCGTCCGAGAGATTCTTGAGATTTCTTTTTGTTTGTTTGTTTGTTGGTTGGTTGGTTGGTTGGTTCGTTGGTTTTTAAGTCTCTCTCCCAGGGATTGCAACTTGTCTGTCTAGGGACAGCCCTGGCAGCTTGGGACACTTCCTGTCTGTCCACAGCTCTACTATAACGTTTCAAGTGGTGTCTTAGTGTGTCAATGAGCAGAGCAGTCCGTAAAAAACAAATTTGTTCGTGAAAGATGTTTTTAAAAATCTTTCAAAGCACTTCAAAGAACACTTTGGCTTCCCCAAACCATTTGAACTAACACCTTTCCAGAATATTATCCATTAAAATTTCATATGGGGGTGCCTGCCTCGTTCAGTCAGTAGAGCTTATGACTCTTGATCTTGGGGTCATGAGTTCAAGCCCTACACTGGGTGTTGAGATCACTTAAAAATTTTTTTTAAATGTTTAAAAATTCATATGAAAAAGCCGGCAAAAAATGTCCTTTTCTAAAATAAACTCAAATGTTTGTTGAAATATTACCAAGTCTTACAACAAGTAACATCTAAGTATGTATAGGTTTCACTGAGTGGAGAGTTGAATCAACTGTATTGATAACCCAATACAAAGAAACACATATAATAGTCTAAAATATTAATTTTAGATATATCGACTCATACTGTACCACTGATTTTGATGACGAAAGAATTTCAAAACCTCAAGTGTGACACTTTCAGATTACATGTAACCTTTCGAAAAACAGTGTGACAAAACCTGTCATAATTGTATTTTATCATTGTCTGCAAGTATGTCTTTCTTTAAAGTTCACTTTTTCATGTATAATTATTTACACAAAAGCTTCTTATACAATATTTCTTTAAAACTTGTAAGTGTACCTTCATTCTTTTGCCCTAAGAACACTTCCCCTGCATCTCTTTGCCAGAGGTTTATTTTTCCCAAGGAACCACCTGCTACCTCCGAAGCTTTATTATAGTGCTGTATCAGTGAAACTACAAACTTCACCTGACTAAATCAAGGACAGCTATAAGTTCTATTTCTGTCAAGTCCCAAGAGCTGAGGTAAGAAATGGTTACAAGTCAGGGTAAAAAAATAGTAATAATAAAAGAGTAAAATTTAATCTGGAATTTTATTTCAGCTGAAAGTTATTTTTGATATTTGCCAGCCAGTCTGTCCATTGAAAACATTTACTTTTTTCTAACGTTCATGTACACTAACCTTCCTTTCTTTCTGAAGAGCATGACCTGACACTTCTGCTCAAAATCTATATTTCCTGGAACTTCCTTGTTGCTCCTGGAAACCCATGTCATTCATTCTGTCTCTCACAGGCTGGATGCATTTTAATTTTTAAAAGGTCTTCAAAAATTGATTTATGTTTTCATTATGGAAATATTTCTTGTGGTTTGAGTAGAAAATAGAATAACTATGATATGAAGAAAGGGATAGGGGAGTCTAAGAAAGGGGAATAAAAATTAGTTTAATGTAACATCTTTCTTCTCTACAGTCATTTCTTTTATAATGTACTGTATTTGCATCCATTTCCTGGAAAGCAAGGGTATCGTCCCTTACTGCTTTTATATGTTTCTTAATAGCTGTGACCACCTGAGCGGGGGTGGGGGGGGGGGGGGGTGGGGGTGGGGGGGTGGGTAAGAGCTCTAAGTGGAAAGAGGAGTAATAAATGGAAAGTTGTTTAAAAATTTTTTTTAATGTTTTATTTATTTTTGAGACAGAGAGAGACAGAGCATGAGCAAGGGAGGGGAAGAGAGAGGGGGAGACACAGAATCTGAAGCAGGCTCCAGGCTCCAAGCTGTCAGCACAGAGACAGACATGGGGCTCGAACTCACAAACTGCAAGATCATGACCTGAGCTGAAGTTGGACGCTTAACCCACTGAGCTATCCAGGCCCCCAAATTGTTTTTTAAATAATATTTCATCATTGTTACCTAGCTTTGGTTCCTGAAATCCAAATTCTTATTGTTTAAATCTATATTAGTTTCTGAGACAGGAATAAAAACTTCTTTTGGAATTCAAAGGTAACAGTCCTTGAATAAATGTATTTTCACCAATACTCAGAAGTGTTTAAGACTTTCTCTGTGTGATGTTAAACACCATGGCCAGGTGGATCCTAAACGTATTTCTCGCCATTCGTCCATATGATTATTTGAAGATTTGACTGAACTGAAAGCAAGAACTGAAGGCTTTGACATCTTGTTGACAGAGACTATGACCAAAGGTCTCACCCAAACCCCAAGGACTTAATTAAAATCTTAATTAAATATGACTGTTTTCCTCCATTGCTTTTTAGGAGAAGATGAGGGGGAAGACTGAAAGCTGAATCATATTATGACTATATTTTAGATATGGAAGGTAGCTTCTAGATAATCCAAACTCTACATTTTGTAAACAAAGAAAAGGTGGACATTTCAGAGCCATTTAGATATTCTGATTGAACAGAACAGTGATTTTTCTACTCTACTGCAAAGCTTCTGTATTTTAGACATTTAACCATTTATCTAGAATATTAAAGTAGCTTTTCAACTGGGCTACCTTTCCCCGATCTCTCCCTTCTATATTTCATTTTACACCTGGCTTCCAGAATAATAGTCCTAAACATTAGTTTTACCAGGTCACTCTCTTACCTTACGTCTTTCAAGATACCAATGTCAAAGAAACACTTCCTTGCTACTAGGATGCTCTATTCCAAAACCTATTCACCTCCCACTTCCTCTGTGATGCCTTCCTTGTCCTCACCAGCGTGCACAGTGCACTGTGCACAGCGTGCACAGTGTCCTCACCAGCGTGCACAGCGTGCACAGGATTTATTGTTCAACCCAACCCCAAACAAATTGTAATTTAGTAATATGTGAAAAAAATGCTTTTATAAACTATGTATGTTATTGTGATTATCATTTTCCTTGGTATTCTCCTTAATACCTCGTATGGAAATATATGCATAATAAGCAGTCATTTAAATATATGACACATTAATTAATATATATGATCAGTGATACTATAGTAGATTGCCATGACAACATGATGATGCATGTGATGATGAAGGAAAGGAGGAGGGGGAAGCACATAAATATAAATTAACTGATAAATATAACACCAACATAACTGAAAGTTGTTCTTGGACATGTTTTTTTTGTTTTTTTGTTTTGTTTTTTGGTTTTTTTTTTTTTTGTTTTTTGTTTTTTGTTTTTGGTGCTTCTTCCCATTTTTCTCACTCAATGGCCTCATTCTATTCCAGCATCCCCACAAGTTAGCTCTGCAAACACCCAACTAGACTTGTAAGCACAGCTTTATGTCTTTACTGCCTATAACCTCTATCAAAATCTACCCAATCCTGTTCTAGTTCTTGGCCTTGAGAATTAACTGTTGGTGTTCTTCCCTGCTTATTTATCTAAGACCTAATTAAAAAGTTCTGGAAGAGCTTACCTAACCCAACTGCCCTTCAGTTCTTTCACTTACCTTCTGAAGCTATTCTCATTGATTTCACTCAAAATCATTAGCTAAGTAAAACAAAACTGAAAAAGAAATAGACAAATTGTTGAAGAATTACCTTCTAATGAAACTTTTGACAAGATGGCTTCACAGAGAAATTATTTTCATATTTCAGTAACTGGACATATTTCATGCTTTAATAAAAATAATTCTAGAACACACACACAAACATGATTAAAAGCCTTCAAATTAGGGGAGCCTAGGTGGCTCAGTCAGTTAAGCATCCGACTTCAGCTCAGGTCATGATCTCACACTCCGTGAGTTTGAGCCCTACGTCAGGCTCTGTGCTGACAGCTCAGAGCCTGGAGCCGGCTTTGGATTCTGTGTCTCCCTCTCTCTCTGCCCCTCCCCTGCTTGCACTCTGTCTCCCTCTGTCTCAAAAATAAATAAAAACATTAAAAAAATTTTTTTAAGCCTTCAAATTAATTTAATGGGAGTCATAAATCTAAAATATGATGTAGATAACAAATAAAGAATACTACAGACACTTCAGCTTACTGCCTAAAGTAAATATAATAGAAATTCCTAAAGTAAATACAGTAGTTGACCACATAAAATAATTCAGAATAACTGAATAGAATTTGTAACAAGAATGAAGAAAATTTATTTATCATATCAATTTTCTAAAGGGGAAGAACTCAATAGAGATTAAAAGAAAAAAACATTAAATTACCATAAATTTTGTAGAAAATTTAACAAAGGCAGAGGGAATTTGAAAAATTCACATAAATATTAAATACATGAAAAAATACTAAACTAATAATGTTTTATTAATGTCTTGAAAAGACAAGGACTGAATTGATAATACTTAATTCTGGCAAAAGCAAGATGAAATGAATAGTTTCCTCTACTTTGGAGATGTGCTAAACATAGCAAATTTTCTAGGCAATAATTGTGAGATATAGATCAAAACAGTTGAAATAGTCACACTGTTTTATCCAGTAAGTCACTTCTTTTCTCAAGAACATTTCCAAAGATGGAGTGAGGAATTTATGTTTAAGAATATTTGCTTTTAGGTAGAGCTGTTTATAATGGAAACAAGCCAGCATTAATGTTCGTGAATGGATAAAATTCATCCACAAAGTGAAAATATTATGGAGCCACAAAAAAATTATGTTTAAACAAGTACTTATTTATATGAGACAATGTTCATAATGATATTATAGATGCAGCATGATCTCAGTCTTATTAAATAAATAACAAATAACATTTATGTATATATAAATATGTTCTTTAGAATAACTGGAAAGGATACACTAAACTATCAACAGAGCTTATTTCTAGGGTTTGAAATCGTCAATCATCTCAAATTCTTTACATTTTTCTATATTTCATTTCCTTATTGCAATTAATCGCTATTACTATTTTTGTAAAGTTAGAGCTAAGAGATAAGTTATACCACAAAATGTCATTATTTTAAGTGACCTCTGACCATCTTTATTTTAGTGACTTATACTGTCTGAAGCTTATTATGCCTGGTCTTATTTCGGGTACGTTTATGAAAACAGGTATTCGCCACGAAAGCATCACCTGTTACGAGCTATGAATATGTAAATTTCAAACTGTTATTTGCCAAATTTAAATATACTTACAAATATAATCAGGATTTGATCGTTTTCAGTGGAGAACTTCACTGATATAATTTTATTTTTTAATGAACAGTTAGCATATTTTCTCTCCTGTCTAAATTTCCTCACAGTCTAAATCAAGAATTTAGTAAGTATTTAGGCACGATTCCAATTATATAACTTTTACAGTTACAACTCTTTGAGTTCCGTTACAACAAACTTATTACAATGATTTTCATTTGGTGAAATCTTACTTATCTATCCAAATATAGATACTTTAGAATTCATTTTCCCTGGACAGCTCATTCTGATTCTAATTTTTACTCTCTTCTGAGGACAGTAATGGCTATGGAATTTCTTTATAAAGGAACTGCAGGATATATTGTGAAATCATTTTGCTTTTTTTGTTTGTTTTGTTGTTGTTTTTCTTAGGTTGCATGTTTATTTGATTGGCTAATCAATAAGACAGACTCCACTACTCTGTGTCTCCTTGGCTTGAGAATGTTTGAAAGAGGGCAAAATTCTGATGTATGTAGTCTGTTTGCCGTTTTCTCAAGCTAGGGGAAACAAAAGTCACATGCTTGCTTCACTAGTCTGTAACCACTGACACTGGACAGCAGTTACAAATGCTAATTCTTTTCGCTTTAGTTCCATGGGGCAGAATGAGCTGGTAAAATGTTTATATACGCTAGTAAATATCCCTTATACTGTTCTTGCTTTAAGCACAAAGTTCTTTGTGGTCAAGTATTATGTTTTCTAGTGGTTCTGTATAGTACCTCATATAAAGTGAGCATTTATTAATGATAATGATATTTTAATACACATGACATTTGAAATGTCCACAAAGACAGATACCAGTTTGTATGGCGTTACCCTCGGCATTTCTTAAATAGCATAGGAAAATAAAACAACATGGATTCTTTTTAAAGGAGCCAAATTATTTGCCTTGTACTCTCCCCTTCTTTGAGTAGTAAAATCAAACCAAGGCAACATGTGGTGTGTGAACCACAAGGGTGTAATCCCATGTCATAAGAATTTTTAAATGTTTACTATTTGAACTGGCTTTCAGTATTAAGACTGAATTCATAAAAAAAAGTATACTCTTTATGTTGATATTTTGCAGACTTATTCATAAAAAGTAAAACTGTATCCAAAATGAATTACTGTCGCCGGCTGTTTTTCTATTCAACCGTCTTTTTTTAATCATCTTTACATTGCTCATTGAAAGACTTTGCCTATAAAATTTTAGGAAGTTACATTTGAAATAGGTACATACACTAGAACTAGCCTCTTAAATAGGATTTAATGTTAACTATTGATACCATAACGTGTAGCAATTAAAGTACAGTTCTTACTGCAATGCAACTATATTTGTATCATTTCGTATCCTATGTCTGCTTTGTGTAAAATTTACTTGCAAGAACCATAGCAGTGAATCCTTCTGCAGATAATTTAAGAATTACATTGTAGTTAAAATATTATTCCAGATTTTCATCAATATTTTTAAATATCTGTGTTTACTGTATATTTTTATGTTACTGAGAAATCCATTTTTAGGAGATATGTGTATACAAATAAGTAGTCAAAATTATAGCATCGCGTTTTGAGCCAAGACTATAGAGGCGATAATTGAGTTCACTATTAATTAATTCACATATCAAGTGAATGAACAAGGAATAGCAGATGACAGTATAGAATGAATTTAAACATGATAAGATACATTTTACCATATTAAGTTTTTTTAACAAAACTTTTCCCTACATCTAGATTGTTTTATTTTTAAAGCATGCATCTAAATATATTTTTAAAGGACTTCTAAAAATGTTCCATTAGATGCTTAATTTGTAACCCAATGCCACAAGCCAGATGTTTCTTATTTAACCTCCAATTTTAACCTTTATTCACATTCACTTACGTGAATTTAATTGACAGCACACATAGATATACTTTACCAAACGATTTTGATGTCAAATTCTGCCACTTGGATCTATATAACTAATGATAGGTTTGATTTCTCACGAAATGCAAAGTAACTAAAATTCTTAAAGTCACAACAATTCTTAAAACAATGAACAAAACTGAAGAACTCGCACTAGGCAATTTTAAGACGTGCTAAGAAACATTAATAATCAAGATAGTGTGGTCTTACTGGCAAAAAGATAGATGCATATATCAAATGGCACATTATAGGAAACTTGGAAACTGACACATATGAAAAAATAGTCAACTAATTTATTATTAAAACGAACGTTTTTCAGAGCAGTTTAAGTATCCCAGCAAAACTGAGGGGAAGGTACTAAGATTATTCATCCCATCCCCCCCTCACACACACACATGCAGAACATCCCTTTACTGTCCATATTTCACACTAGAGTGGTCCATTAGTTACAACTGGTGAACCTGTATGGACACGTCAAATTTATATCAAAGTCTATAGTTTACATGACAGTTTTCACTTGGTGTTGAACATTGCATGAGTTTGGACAAATATATAATGGCATTTGGTAAAGGGGGGAATCTAAATAAGATCTATAGTTAATTCACAGAATGTACCAATGATAATTTCTTAATTTTGATAAATGTTCCACGGTGTATAGGATGTTAACATTAGGGAAAACTGGACAAAGGGTATATAAGATATGTTAATAAATAACATCAGGATGTTGGGATTTTTTAATCTGTGTGAAAACACACAAAATGAGATTTTTCCTAAAAATTCCACTTGAAGACAGCAATAACACTTCATGATTCAAAGACAATACATGAAAATAGATTGCAAATACTAACAGAAGTTTACATTTTCTGAGCATTTTTATGCTTTTCTGGTATACAATATGAAATTATTCAAACGAGTAAGTTTTAATAGTTGTGTTTTTATAAATGTATGTTGATTTTAAATCAAAATAGAGCTCGCCAAACAACAATTATTTTACTAATTACATGTATTGTCAGGAAGAGCTTTTCCTTTGCAAGATCACCCAAATTATGAATTTGTTTAAAAATAATTCCAATGCACACCTCAAATGAGACTGTTTTTCTAAATTTTATTTTTCCACTTCTAGTAGGTGGCCATATAATTAGCTTCTGAAGCTATAGACAGTCTTCAGTTATGGAGGAATCTTCAACAGGAAGAGGGGTTAAGAAGTTAAACCGCAGGAACAATGATGCATCAGTGAAAGGCATGTTCCTTTTCATGCATATGCTTTAAACTAGAAAACCTGTCATTTGAAAGAATGGATGTTCTTTGAGTCATGGGTGGCAACGTAAGTCACAAGCTTATCCTAACTTTTTAGCCTGAAGCTGAAGTCCTTGATTCTCACTCTGCTGATTCCCTGCAGCATTCTGGCATGCTCCAGTTATACATGCCATGGGGATTATCAGCCAGCAATTACAAACTTTCTTCTGTGTAGGTTCCTGATTTTTAAGTCGGTTGACTTGTAATTTTAACTTTTTCCTATTGCTATCTTTAATCTCAGTTAAGTTGGAATTCACAGTAGTCGAAATTAAAAACAAGACAGGTTTTGAGCTAAATTTGAAAAATGCCTCAGCTGTTGTGAGACACCAGTATTAAGGAGATTGTGAGGAGGAATAAACAAACAGACATACACACAAAGCTTCTTCTGTTGTGTTTTGTCTTTCCATAACTAGTGTTGCAACTAATAGAGGAAATCCTAGGCAGGCATTGGAAGACTTGATCCAAGGGAGTGGAGTAAAAGGGAAGAAGTTTGGATCGGGCTCAAATATGGTTGAAACTCTTGTCTGAGTACCTGGGGACCCATCTCATAACCAAATGAAAATGTTAGAGTGTGAGAACATGAAGTTGAGCTCTTAGGTCAATGTTTATTTACCTGCCAAAGTCAGTCTACAGCCTGGGATTTATGCTTTTTTCTCAGGAAGTCTTTTGAGAGCTGACTCGCACTAGTTGGGGAGATTCTTTGGGGCTGAGATTCTGTGTCTCCTGCTCAGGCCCTCTGCTAAGCACAATGATTTGACCTCCTCTTCCAAGTCCTGTGGGTTACCCAGTGCCTAGTTAGAGCCTAGGCCCAACCCTACAGCCCCGATCCATCTCAGAACAGCTTACCCAATTCTGCCTTGAAATTTAGACTCCTGGAACCCATGAAGTCATACCCTCTGTGGCCTCTGCATGATTCTCAAGTATTCATTGGATCCCCCAACCCTGACTTTTGCCCATGGTTCTGAACCTGAGGCAAGTTTGTTTATTTCTCTGTCTCCACAGCTAGGTGGTAACTCCTTGTTGTGCTCCTTCCATTGGCTGTGTGGCATAAATTTTGGTAACTGTCTAGGCAGTGTCCAACTCAAACAAACAAACAAAAGATCAGAAAGTGATAACTTCCTGAAAAATATGGAGATAACTACAGTACATTAATGTAATAGAGAATAATGAGTTTCTATTTAGATGGTGTGGAGAAGATGTCTTTGAGGAAATGCTTTTGAAATTGACAGGAATTGCTTAACAAAGGGTCTGCTTGAAAGGAGCGGTCCAGGCAGAAGGGACAGCTAATACAAAGGCCTCTAGTGAAAATAGGTGGCTTGTGGAAAAAATACAAGAAGATCAGAGAATCTGGAGGGTATTAGAAAAGGATAGAGTGTTAAGAAATGTAGGTGGAGGCATGAACAGGCGCATATGATGTGGGACTCTGTAGACCAGAGTCTGGAGTTCTAAATGCAATAGAAAGTCACTGCAGGTTTAGCATGGTCATGACATAATCTTATTTCTCTTTTGAAAGGCTTACTGTGGATTTTAGAGTATAGGACACAGGAGCCTAGAAGTCAAGTTTAGAAGATGCTGCACTGATCCAGGAGAAACAAGGTGTGGATTCTTCCTAGAGAAGCAGAAGTTTGCCCCTGGGATCCTCCTTTTCCTAACCTTCCCTAGGTGACCAAGCCCCCTCCTGATTGACACATTCCTTCTTTAGATATATTATGTTTTGTCAGGTTAAAGTCAGGTTTTGCTAGGTTCTTTTTGAGATGCTTTTGAAAATATCTGCTTTGATCCATCATATCTTGATTTATAGTTTAACTTTCAGAGAGCAAATTTATTTTCTAATTGTCAGAAGGCACCTCTGTTACAGCTTCCCCATGTACTGCCTATACTATAAGCTCCAAATACGAATAAATTTGCTACAAATTTTTCAGAGTAATTATTTTAAAATATTTATGGACATAGCTAGAAATACTGAGAGAAAAACAAAACAAGCCACAAGAAGAAAAAGACCTTTCCAGGTTCTTTTCACATAGCTTCACCACACAATACAATCAATAACAGCTAAATTTTAACATCCTAAGAGCTATTGGAGACCTTGGAGCTATTAGCATTGCTAATAATATCATCTTAAGTTTACATAAAAACTTTCATAAAGACCTAGAATCTTAAACTTAGTCATCATTTCCTACTTTACCCAGGCCTCTCCCATCTAGATGCCGAAGTTCCCTCTACAATGTTCTATTAAGTTCTAGTATACCTCATATGCTTCAGAAGGGTGGGAGAGAGACCATTACATAAGAAACAGTCCCTTCCCTCATGAAGCCACTGTCTTCTGAGGCAGGCAGACCTATTAGAATACAGTTTGCATGGGATACTGCTGACCCAAACAATGCTTTTGTGCTAATTAGAAAAAACAAAAAAGCCTTATGAAAATACCTTATTTTCATCTTCCAGAAATTACTGTAATATATGGATGTTTTTGAAACATTTTACTGCCATCTGCCTGAAGTTTGTCTAAATAAATACACAAATACATTTGCCTAAATGAATGCTCAGTGCCCCCTGTGTTACACCAATCCTGCACAACCGTACAAAGCAGTCCTGGTTAACATTTTGGAACAAGAGGATCCTAGGAGAAGAAGGAAGGAAGATGGGTAAGAAGGAAAATCTGTTTGATAGGTCAAGGAACACTTCACGGAAGATACAGAGCTGCCTAAGGTTTGACCATCTTAGGCAAAACATCTTCAAACAGTTCTTAAGAACAACATATATTTATAGCACTTCTTTGTGTAATACTCCGCGGTCAAACCAGGATCCCAGTATTCTGACACTCCATTGACTACCTTCCCACTTGACTGTGCTGTTTTCTAACTTTCTCACTCCTTTATAGTCTCAAAATTAATGCTTTTCAAATATAAACGCCAGTAATCCCAAGACAGACCATTCTAAACCCTAAGACTGTCCTTTCATAGTATGAAAATCAGAAATACTCAGCATTCTTTTACTTCATCAACATCAGTACTCTTCCAACTTCCCCTCGGTCCTCAGGACTTGAGGCATCACTGAATCCCTGCTCCCCCACGTGCCAGAGCACCTGTGCCTGCAGTCTCCTTTCGCTGCTGTACTGGTGCCTCTCGTCTCCTTTGAGGAGAAGAAGAAGAAGAAGAAAGAAGAAGAAAGAAGAAGAAAGAAGAAAGAAGAAAGAAAGAAAGAAGAAGAAGAAGAAGAAGAAGAAGAAGAAGAAGAAGAAGAAATGCTTTCACACATTTTTAGGTAAAGAATTAAACACAAACGGTTCTCAGAAGTGAACCGTTGGCTTTCCAGAACAGTAGCAAAACAGCAATAGAAATGAGTACAGAAAAAGAAAACATCAATAGTATCTACTGCTGTTTAATAATGAATTAAAATATACTAGCCAGCCCAATTTTCGATACACTGGAAGCAGACAGATTTCCTTCTGATCATAGGACATCCAGATTTAAATACCCCCATGAAGGGGGATAATTCTAGGGTTACTTTTGAACAGAACCAAAAAGAAATATAAATCCCTGAAGATGAGCTAAAGGAGGTCCATATGTTTGCTTATTCATATTCTGATTTGTTTCTCTTTGCTTGTCATTCTGAATAATCTCAATTTCAAAGGCAACTGAATATTTAAAATCACTATTCCTCAATAAGCAACTTCTATTTATACCAGTTCAAAATTGAAATTTAGAAATAAGGGATAATGTTTGTATTTCAATGGGCTGGTGTCCTGTTGTTCTAAGTATCTTGGACAAATATTTTTTTTTCTAGTCTAAGTTTCTATAGGTATAACCAATCAGTCATTTTACTTTCCTCTTCTTCTGGTTATAACACTTACTTAAAAAAAGTTGCTTGCTATTTTGAACCATCCATGTCCCCAGCACTCACCGTTCTCTCTCTCTCTCTCTCTCTCTCTCTCTCTCTCTCTCTCTGTCTCTCTCTCTCTCTCTCTCTCTCTCTCACACACACACACACACACACACACACTCTTAGCTTAATATCTCAGTTCAAGGGGAGAAATTTTCCTACGAAGTTTCAACAAATAGGTTGTGCTACAGAAACAGCACCTCTTCCCTGCTCATTTTCTATAGCCTCCCATACATTAATATGTCTCTGTCATTTCTTTTCTACTTTTCTATGCAAAACTAACCCTTCATTTTCCAAATTTTTACTGGAAGATTCTGTGTTCAAATATTGGGGGAGGGGGTGTTAGGCAGATGTGATGTCACTCAAAATAGGTATTCTCATATTTATATTTGATTATTTAGGAGTGTTACTTTTATACCTAATATTGAAAACTTTCCATGAAGCATTTAATAAGGATATTTTGTTGTTCAATTAAACAAAATGATTGTATGCCTGATATGTTCGAGAACACTCTGCGTCTGACTTATCCCACTTGCTTGTATGTTTTCCAAAGAGAAAACACTATTTTCTGCGGTGAGAGCAAAGGGGAGGTGATGATGGCCTGACTTTGTTTCCTTTCATTTTTGTTCTTTTGCTATTTTGTATTCTTGACAAACAGTATGTTGTCAATTGAATTGTAAGAAATTAAAAGAAATTAGGGACGAAGCTGTTCCTCAAAATGTAAATAAGATAACAAGATTCATGTTTGTTTGTTGTTTTGTTAGCTTGCCAATGACAGGCAGAAGATTGGCTTTGTCACAGAGTGCTGTCTTCTTTTGTGGATAGGTTGGTTTTTTTGAAAGGGTGTGTGCAATGCTAAGCATAATTACACTATTATGTAAGTCAACTATCTTGGCCATGGCAGGTTAGAAAGTGAAATAATTTCAGAACTTGTTTGATAATTACTAAGCCTGAAGATGTACCTTATTTGGGCACTAAATCAAGAGTATTAACCTGTCATGATTAGATTATCCAAATGCAAAATATGTGCTATCGTTAAGATTGCTTTTGGAAGATAAACACACATACACACACACACACATGCACACACACATATATCATGAACTCTATCCTTAAGAAGTTTGGCTAAAGTTAGATAAAATGTCAAATGTCAAACAGACTACATAAGAAGTTACTTAAAATATTTTTCATGATGAGACTTCTTGGATTATTGAATATAAACATAGAATTCTCAGTGAGGGAAACTTGTTGATACAGAATAATACCTTGACACCAATACTTGATATTTGTTTGAATTTTTAACTTTTAAAAGCACTTTCACATTTATTATATCCCTTTATATATAATTTTATTCAACATAAAATTGCCATTACAGTGATGATTAAACTGAAAATAATTTAAAGAAACAATTTGTATAGGTGTATTGCAAATAACACATTTAAAATTATTTCCTGTACTGAACACTGAACTTTTCCGACACTGAAAAGTTTGTATTAAAACTGAGTTTTGACAAATTAGCCTGTTGTACACACACACATACACACACAAAAGGAAAATATTATAATTTAGTTCTACTTAGGCAAGATGAAGAGCTGAAGAAAATTTCAGAGTAAAGAATACAAAAAATTATTTAAAACCTATAACATTTACCTCCAGATTCGCAATGAACTAACCAGTAAATTGGAGCTACGTAGACCAAAAAGCTGGTTGGCATGTTTTACTTCCTAAATATTGTGGTCAGGCAATATCCCAGACCAATTAAATCACAATTTCATGGGCTGAGAGCAACCACAATATAATTTGAAACTAGTCAGATGATTCCAATGGAGTCTGAACAGTATGATGTGATATATAACATGACAATATTATTTTGGTGTGCAACTATTACAGTTAGAGAATAATATGTATATATTAAAGTTGCATTCAATAGACACCCTCTATATTTTAAAATTCCTCATTTAAAAATCTAAAATTTTACTTGTGTGAAAATATAGCGTATGCAGATCACTGCCTGGATTATATTTTGTCATACGGAATAGAATTCGATTATGCTATAATACAATGGAAGCAAAGTGTACAACCCACCAGCCCTAACCATGATGAATTAGCAGTCCTGACTTACAGAGGATTATCTACAAGAACAAATGTCCTATGAAACAAAAAGGAAATAGGTGACTCTACAAATGATCTAAAACACCTACATCTGAAAAATAAAAGGCAAAATTCTTTCACACAGATGTGCTTTACATTTTGTAATGTAGTTTTGACTGTTCTTAAGCAGAAACATTAGTCTCTGTGGGGAAAAACTTCGTATCTGTTTTCAATTCTCTCGAGGCAGGGTTTTAAAACACAATTAAAAATCAAAGATTCTGTACTTCTATTGAAAAGGAGCACCTCATCTCTGATATTCTTCACCCTCATTTTTGACCTGAGTCACATAGTTCAGTCTGCCCTTCACCCGGAGTCATAAATTCTAGAAGAGCATTGCATTACTGTCAATCACTGGGTCAGCAAAAGCAGGAGACCAATGAGCTCTTCATGACCTCAGCATCTCAGTAAGCCAATGAAAATATTAAAAGACTGGTTTCTACAATGTTCCAGGAATGGATGTCAGCACTGTGGAGTTCCATCACCTGCCAAACTTCTAACAGGAGCACCAGGAGCACCAGGATATAGTCCAGAAAACTGTTGACTAGTACATTAATTTGTGGAGCTATTGTGCCCTAGGCATGAATATATATTTTTTATTATGAACTATAATATTAATGACATTTAATCATATCTTCATTTACATTCTGGCTCAGCTTCTGGGAACAAATTCCACCCCACTTTCATGATATTTTGAATATAATTGATTATTGGCACCATTATCAATATAGATTGTGACCAAAGGAGTCTATCAGATGCACCTAATAAAGTTAAATGCACTAAAACATGGATATCCCAGATGACTGAATCCTTGAACAGCTAATTATGGTACACTCTTATTTCATTTTTCATAAGAATAATCTACTCTGGACATCAGCCAAAAAAGAAGGTAGGGGAACATTTTTCCCCATGGCTAAGAGAATAAATTTTGTTATTCACTATGATTAGCCAAACAATTTATATGATTGCTCCCATAAATATAATCATTTCCAAAAATTCACACAAATTTTGTTCTAGTCCAACAGAAGAAGTGGGATCATCTTTAGCGTAGTGTCTCCTGTATTAGAAATAAGCTACACATTCTTGTAGGCATATTACATAAATGCTAAGCCAAAAAGTTCTTTCACACTTTTATTATGCTATATTTTTGCAACCACAGTTTTGTGTATATTTCTGAGAAGTCTTTCTTTTTAAAGCCAAAAGGCAATAAAATGGAATAAAAGAGGCAGCATTGTACTTTTTAAAGATAATTGGTAGAATCGCAATGATTAAATTAAAAGTAAACACTAACAAATAAACTTTATTGCAAGCATTTGAATGAATACTTCATTCCCATGGGTGGGAGAAATCTTGAGACCTAGTTACAAGCTGATTATCTGAAACAGTTTAAAAAAAAAAAAAAAGTAGGGACAAATACGGATGCATCCTAATTGAATTGTCCGCTTCATTTTGCCCATTCTGTAGTGTAAGCAATAGAGTAAATCCTGTTTTTAGCTATGCGGGATAAAAGTCTATTTGAAGTTGGAGTCTATAGCTGGCTTTTCACAGTAAATTGACCTTGCTCGGCGCAGCCAATGTCATAATGCTCTGCTTTATCTAGGCTGAGAGAGAAAATCGCAAATTGCTTCTGCATGATTAGTTCTGCACTTCAAACGTGTTTCTTCCGAGTTGGCTTCCACACTTACTGCTAAAGATATGTGCCACTGGGAAATGCTGATCTGACTCTGAACTTCTCCAATTAAATAACCCTTTAATTGCCAGTTCAAGATGACGAATTTGGCAAGGCAAAAAGAAATCGGTCTTTTAATCAATGTGACTTGAAAGCATTTTTCATACGCTATAAACATAAAAGAATTCTTTTTAAAAGCTGACTTTCTGTATCTTATAAAGTATATCAAAATCAAATTTAATACAAAATTAGATGAAGTTCTAAAAAGAATTGGAAGTTGAGTCTGAGAAGTTGGTGAATATATCTCATCACTGGTATAGGGATAGTTCCCCCCCGCCCCCCGAATATCTGAACTGCTCTAAAAATTGCAGTATTATAACACACAGGAAAGTCACTTTCCTTTTCACATAAAAGTTTGTACCCTAACTACTTTAGAAATTCATGGGATTGAGTTAATATAAGTACAATTTAATTTTACCTGATCAAGAAAAAAACATTACAAGACCAATTGTTGCAAAAATATTAAGAAAGGCAGTAATCCCTAAATAGATAATAGGCTGTCCATTTTACCAAAAAAAAAAAAAAAAAAAATTAACAAAGGAACTAATGATTTATATATCAAATTATAATATTAGGAACACAGTTTTTCTAAATAAACAGTTATGCCAAAGAAATATAGTTTAAAAATATGCTTTCCCCTCTGACTTCTTGTATCACTCAGTATAGACTTCTGAAACTGGTAAAATATTAATTTTACACCTAATCAAAATATAAGCATAGCAACTTTGATAACGAACAGGAATTGCATTAACTATTACAAATTCAAAAAAAAAAAAAAAAACAAAACAAAACATAGGACTGAATTCACTGAGAACATCCCCTGCCCCCCCAAAAAAGAAAGAAAGAAAAAAGGAACATATCTGATGGAATTACTCTTAGCTGGGTTCATGGCTTTATCTTCTACTAACAAACTGCCAAATCTTTTTTTTTTTTTTTTAATGTTTATTTTTGAGAGAGACAGAGACAGAATCTGAGTGGGTTAGGGGCAGAAAGATAAGGAGACACAGAATCCGAAGCAGGCTCCAGGCTCTGAGCTGTCAACACAGAGCCCGTCGTGGGGCTCGGGCTCATGAGTCATGAGACCATGACCTGAGCCGAAGACAGATGCTCAACCAACTGAGCCACCCAGGCGCCCCCAAACTGCAAAAACTTAAAGACCTTCAAGACAATGAACATATAGCAAATGAGAATATTGGAACTAGTGAAAAAAATTGTATTTTTTGTTTCCTGATTTGTTAGTCTTCTTTGTCAAACGTAAAGGTTCTAAACTCTCTTGGGGTAGGACATATAAAATTGAAAGCTAAAATTGGTAAAATGTCTTTGGTGAGTCAACTTTTAAATTTTCGATATTACATTATATACTATGCACTATTACATATTTCATATTAGATATATATTATATTTAAACTGAAATAAGGAGTAGGTGCAAAACTAAAAGAATTATACAAGTAATGGAGGTTAACTACCCTTATGTTCAAGGTGGAGACTGGAACTGGCCCCTTGTGCAATCTCTTACCTCATGTTTGCTGTGCTGCTGGCGAGAAAAGTTTAACAGGTATTTTAAAATTAGGATTTGTTCAGTGTGTGTAGAGAAGAAAATGAGAGTGGAATGCAAAATTCATGGGGCTGAACTGTGCTAAAGCCATGCTCTCTGCTCTCCAATACAGATAGGAATGACCCATACTAAATAGAGCCACTTAAAAGTGAAGAGAGAACCAGAAATGTGTTACCTGACAAATAATGCTACATATCAAAAGATTCTACTAACCAGCCTGACATGTAAATGGCACATTTTGTCAACTTCTATTACTCTCTTTATAAATGATGACAGCACCAAGAAACAACTACTTTTACTTAAGAATTGACTATTTTTATGAAGTTCTAGGCATTTTTCTGGGTCAAAAATGCACAGATTTCTGAAAAACTTGCAATTTATTTGCAACCTAACTTGAGGATGTGAAAGTATCAAGTATTAGACGAAAGATTGTTTCATTATGTGGTATCATTATGTTAACTTTTCATGGGAAACTGCTTAAATCAATCATAAGCATTTTATAGACTTGAAGATGCCAAAACTCAAACATGTCGTAATTGTGGGAATCAGTTAAGAATTCAATGAAATTATAACTTTAAAAGAGTATTTTAAATAAATGTAAATCCTAGAATGAATTTGTGAAATTGTCAGAAAAAGACATACTAATATATATTGTTTACTAATATATATTGTTTACTAATGAATGTAATTTTTAAAAACTTTCTCCTAAACTAGAGAAGGCATAAATTCAGGAGAGCTCCTGATATAATAAGACATAATACCAGTCAATTCTCTGTTTTATATGAGGATCTTCACATAGAAAAGTTGATAGATAATATTAGCATCAATGAATTAGTATTTACAAAGGCAATTTACAATAAAATATAAATGTAATTTCTCCAATTTCTGCAGATGTTAATAATTTTATTACACTTGATAAAATCCTTATGGTTTGCACCTGAGCAAATACTAACTTTGTGTTCCCCAAATAAATTGTTAGCAAAGAAATGCTAAAATTATCAAGATTGCAATCAAGTTTGCTGTGTGCATAGCCAGCATTCGAAATGTGAAACCCATGTTTCTATTCACTGCCTTGGCCCATTTTCCTTAAAACCACAAAGTGAGATATGTAAAGTTCAGGGGTAGGATTAGATGTCTACATGCTTGAACACCTCCAACTTAAGAAAAATAATCACCTAAGAATCCTAAACTCAGGTCACCAAGTAGCATTATGCCCTTGAGAAAGAATTATTTGCAGGTTGGCACTATGAATAGACTTACCCAACACCAACTGGGCTACGTTAAACCCAACAGTATCTTCCAAGATAGCTACTCATTAAATTTGTTTCACGCTCGATTATCTCTTTTCACCTTTCTCTTCCACTCTACCAACTTTCTATCTATCTACCTATGAACAGAGTACAACTCCCTTTCTTACCCACTAAGTAAAAGTAAAAAAAAAGATGGGGCACCTGGGTGATTCAGTTAAGCATTCCATTTTTGCTTTCGTCTCAGGTCATGATTTCAGGCTTCATGAGTTTGAACCCCAAGTCGGGCTCTGTGCTGGCAGTGCAGAGTCTGCTTGGGATTCTCTGTCTCCCTCTCTTTCTGCCTCACTCTCTCTCTCTTTCTCTCTTTCACTCAGAAATAATTAGACTTTAAAAAAAGTAAAGAAAGGGGCGCCTGGGTGGCTCAATCAGTTGGGCGTCCGACTTCAGCTCATGATCTCGCGGTTCGTGGGTTCGAGCCCTGCCCGGGAACCTGCTTCAGATTCTGCGTCTCCCTCTCTCTCTGCCCTTCCCTTGATTGTGCTCTGTGTCAAAAATAAATAAACATTAAAAAAAGAAAAGTAAAGAAAGAAAAGAGAAAAGAGAAAAACAAAGGAAATTAAAATAAAATAAAGAGGCACCTAGGTGGCTCATTTGGTTAAGCATCCAGCTCTTTTTTTTTTTTTAATGTTTATTTATTTTTTAGAGAGAGAGACAGACAGAGTGCAAGCTGGGGGGTGGTGAGAGGGAGACACAGAATCTGAGGCAGGCTCCAGGCTCTGAGCTGTCAGCACAGAGCCCTACTCGGGGCTCGAACTTGTGAACTGCAAGATCATGGCCTGAGCCAAAGTCAGATGCTTAACCAACTGAGCCACCTAGGCATCCCAAACATCTAACTCTTAATTTCAGTGTTGGGCTCCATATTGGGTGTGAAGCCTACTTAAAAATACATACATACATGCATACATACATACATACATACATACATATTCTTGACTTTGTTACTACTCGAGTTAGTATCCTGTATTCTCCCCACCATTTTCTGCCAAATTCCTGGAAGTATGCTTTATGTTCACTACCTCTACCACTGGTCTCTACTTAGCCACCTGCTACCTAACTCTCACCCCTACCATTCTACTGCAATTTTATTCTACCAGGTCCCTCAATCAAATGGACATTCATTTGGTGTTTCTTCTCCACCTCATTCAGGTTGAGCTTCAATTTCAATGTGGTTGATTACTTTCTTACAAAAGTCATTTTCTTGGCTATTGCATACAGCAGCCAGGAGGGGACATCACAATTATTTGCCAGGTGAGTCAAACCAAACACCATTCTCCTATCAACTCTGATCGTGGTGACCAGACACTATTCCAGTTCAACAGTTGTCTCTTTGTTTCTCCTGAGTTGTCTAAACAAATATGCAGGGGCTTTTCCACTTGAATATTCAACTTTGATCCCAAACACTGTATATATAAAATCCTTCCAAAAGTCTCTATGTCTTTAATTGTAGCGAAATATTGCTATTAATCATTGTTAAAAGTTTTGAGCCATTCACCCCTTTCTGTTTCCCTGCATCCAAGTTGTTAAGGTGCCATTTCCATCCCTTTCTTCAGTAATTGCTCTCAAATTTCTCCGCAAGTCCAAAACAGTATTTCCAAATACAACCCGAGTCTCTCTACCTGCAAGCCTCACCAACATATCAAACCTAAAAATATCTCTCCTTTCCCTCACTCAGTATTGATGACATGACCTTTCTCCCCATTACCAAGACTCAAACCTAAACATCACCTATGATTTCTAATATGTTGTTAACAATTCTTAACCTATTTCCCCATCTTCATGCATTCATTTATAAACATCAATAATCCCTGAATACTCCAGTCAGAGCTCAATCAACCATGAAAGAAGTCTGTATTTAAGTAACACATTACCTAGTTGGGGATCCAAATATATAAACAATGTGTGGTATTCCAAATTAATGTGAGGTCGATAACTTGGGGACTGAATAGACAAGACTATTAACCAAGAAAAGCAACTCAGGAAGAAGAGCAGATTTTGTAGGAAATCGAATAAGTATATTTTTAATATATTGAAAAGATTGCAGGAGGGCAACAGCTGATCTTGGACTTGTTATAAGTAAGCTACTAATATTGAGTTGGACATTAAGGTAAGGTGACGTAGGGACATGGATGACATTTCAACAGGAAAGATAAAGAAGTGTGAGAAAAGAAGAGGAGTTGGGGCACCTGGGTGGCTCAGTTGGTTAAGTGGCTGACTCTCCATTTCGGCTCAGGTCTTGATCTCATGGTTCATGAGATTGAGCCCTGTGTTGGGTTCCGTTCTGAGAGCACAGAACCTGTGTGGGATTCTTTCTCTCCTTCTCTCTCTGCCCCTCCCTCTCTCCCCTCTCTCTGTCTCTCAAATTAAGTAAGTAAACTTAAAAGAAAAGAGGAGGAGCATAAAAGTGAAAACATAACTTTGGAGAGTGCTGATATTTGACTAGCAGAAAAAGAAGATGAATTAATGGATGTGGATAAAAGAAGAACTATAAGAGGCCATCCCAACCCAAGAAATTGTCCTTTTATCCTTTTTGTGCCACCATATTCCCTTTAATTTTCTTCATGCTCTATTATGATACTTAATACATTAATTGTAAATGTTCACTTTCTAATCTCCCCACCTCATTAAAACAAGGATTTCTTGATGACAAGAAGTATATCTGGTTCATCTCTACATCCCTGGAGTCTATTGCCAGTAATATAAAATATGCTTAAAGTTTTTTACAGTAGTGATTAATAAATGACAGCATTATCAAGAAGTTCAGAAAACAGAAATGTTGGAGAAGGATGATTTGACTACAAAGCAGGAAGATAAAAAAATGAAATGAGAGAATTTGATTTGGAAATTCAACTTGAAGATCATTGATTATGGTAAGAAGAGTAGTTTCAGTGGAATGGTGAGAATAAAACTAGATGGCAAGAAAATAAACAACAAAGACAGATTAAGAGTCGGCAACACAGGTAGACCACACTTGGGATGGATTTAAGAGTTTCATTAGGAAAGGAGTTAGAGTGGCAGATAGTGAAGAATTATGTGCATTCTACTCATATGGCTGGTAAAATTCTCCCGTAGGGATTCTATGCTTAAACAAACAAACAAACAAACAACAACAACAACAAAAAACTACACATAGATTAAGTACAGGCAAAGCTGAGCTCATAGAATAAGGAGCAGGAGCAGGATGAGGCTGCAAATGGCAAATAGAGGATCAGATGAGAGATGGGAAAGATTAGAAGAAGTTTAGGAAGCATTTTGTGAGAAGAGCTAAGAAAGGTGGTTCAGGATTAAATTGGAGAACACTATATGGCTCTGGATAAGAGCTGGCAACTTTAACCATAGAAGACATCACAGAATCCAGATCAAGGGCAAATTTGCTTATCTTTTCAGGAAGGGGTGGCTAGAAGCCTTGAGTATGTTTTTAAGCAGTAACAAGATTTATTAAAAATGAGTGGGAGGGGTGCCTGGGTGGGTCACTTGGTTAAGCATCCGATTTTGACTTTGGCTCCGGTCATGATCTCATGGTTCCTGAGTTCAAGCCCCATGTTGGCTTCTGTGCTGACAGCTCAGAGCCTGGAACCTGCTTTGGATTCTCTGTTTCCCTCTGTCTCTGCCCCTCCCATGCTCACACTCTGTCTCTCTCTCTCTCAAAAATAAATAAAACATTATTTTTTTTTAAATGAGTGGGAGAGGGGCGCATGGGTGGCTCAGTCAGTTATGTGTCTGACTTCGGGTCCAGTCATGATCTCACAGTCCATGAGTTCGATCCCTGCGTCAGGCTTGGTGTTGACAGTTCAGAGCCTGGAGCCTGCTTAAGATTCTGTGTCTTCCTCTCTCTCTCTCTGCCCCTCCCTTGCTCATGTTCTGTCTCTCTCTCTCAAAAATAAATAAACATTAAAAAAATTAATTAAAAAACTGAGTGGGAGATTGATGATTCAAAAAAGAAAGGATAATCTAATGCTCAAAGTCCTAGGAGAGGATGAAACTTTGGGAGAAGAGTTATCTTTGGAGGGAGGGGGAGATGGGAGTAGTTGTGTTTTTGTTTTTGTTTTGTTCTGAGTAAAATGAAATATTATTAGGTGGGGAAAAGAGGTAAACAAGCATGATCATAAGCCTGAAGGAATACAAAGTCTTCATTTTTCACTGAATTAGAGATTGAGATTGAAAAGAATGATAAAGGAATTGGCAGTCTGAGAACAGAAGAAATCATTTAAAACAACTTCTATGTGTATTGGGAAATTTGAATAAAAACAAGATAAATGACTTAGATGACTTAGAAAAAAGATTACTGTGTAGTATCAAGGGTCCATCTTAGGTTAGAAATCATACATTTAGAGTGAAGTCAATCCACATGGTTCTGTAATTTTCTCCAGCTATATCCAAATTGCCTGAAAACAGAATTAGAGAAAATTGATAGTTTGGTGGAACCAGGGTGAGGATTAACTGGCAAACTGAAACCAATGTGTCAATGGGTTAGGAAATTGAAAATGATAAGGAAGGTAGAGATGAAATAACTGACTGTAGCACCTGTTATGATTTGGATATGAAGTTAAACAATAAAGGAACTAAGAGACACGTGGAATAAAATGTGATTAAGGAGTTGATGGTAGTTTAAAGCCAGAAGCAATGTTTAGTAGACACGGGAGAGACAGAATGATGGCAAGCTACAACGTCGGGAAAGAAGATTACTAATGCAGAAGATTTTGAGTTGTCGACCAAATTCATAAATTAAGCAGGAAAGTGGAATAATATGAAGGATTTTAGCACAATCTCTTAAAAATATCAATAGGGCATCAGGAGGACCCCAATCTTGCCTCCGCTCTCCATGTAACGAGGTGGATGGAGTATTAACGTTCTAGAATCAGACAGAACTAGGTTCAAATCCTGGTTTTTTCCTCTGATGTGGTAACTATGGGCAAGTTACTCTTCTGTGTTTTGCTCTTCTTATCCATAAAATGAGAATGTATATATTTCCTAAAATTATTGGAAAGATTATATAAGAGGTAAGTGTACAGTGTAAGCAGATAACAAGTGGTTTACACCACAAACTCTGGAGTGACACTTGCTTGTGTTTGAATCCTAGCTCTGCCACATACTGGTTTTACAAACTTATGCAAATTAAACTTTCCCTATGCCTCAGTTTCCTTGAATGGAAATTTAAATAATAACAGTAATTAGGGGCGCCTTGGTGGCTTGGTCGGTTAAGCGTCTGACTTCGGCTCAGGTCATGATCTCACAGTCCGTGAGTTCGAGCCCCGCGTCGGGCTCTGTGCTGACAGCTCAGAGCCTGGAGCCTGCTTCAGATTCTGTGTCTCCCTCTCTCTCTGCCCCTCCCCTGTTCATGCTCTGTCTCTCTCTGTCTCAAAAATAAATAAACGTTAAAAAAAAATAATAACAGTAATTAATTCATATGGTTGTGTGAGGATTAAGTGAAGCGTATGAAATTGCTCCTCGTTGATAATTTTTTAACCTGTGAAAATGGTAATTTCATATGGTTTAACATGTAGTTTACATTTGGTAGTACATGTAAGTTGCCTAAAATGGAATGTGGCACATAGTAAGCGATCAACAAAAGTTATTACCAATTGATAGCAACTACTACTACTTTTGCTGACATGACTAATAAAATCAGAAATCTCATTGTGAAAAACTCATGATAGCTTCAGGGTTAACAGTGAGAAGACAGAAGAAAGATCACTGAAAGAAACATTAATACATATGCATACATACATACATCCATCCAAATTGTTTATCAAAAGAATAGGGTTCTAAAAGTCATGCATTCTACCATTTCCTCTAGTTTAAAACTGCTTTCCTTCCTGCCTGGATAACTGCAGTTTTTGCCCAATTTAATTCTTGGGCTTCAGTTTGACCTCTCTGATGCCTTTAACATAACACTTTGAAATTAATCTTCCTTAAAAGCTGATTTTCATGTACCTTTCCTTCCTTGAAAAAAATAAGTAAAATTCATATGTGCTAAGGTCATCTTCAGAACTGAACTGATTTGGCCCAAAATGATCCCCAAAGCCTATCCTCCATATATGTCCTACTCAAGCCAATTGCTTCAGTTAAACCAGGCTACTTCTGGCTTTGCGAATATGATGTACACGTCTCCACCTTGTCTAGCTCCACACTTCAGAGATCATAGTTATGGCCTATTCATACCAAGGTCAATTTTAAATCCATGTTGACCATTAAACCATTAGCTTCTCCATTTCACTTGTATCTCTCTCATATCTGAGCTTCTTAACAAAATAGATCTGTAATATGACCTTCCATTTTTATTTGTGTGCGTGTTCATGTGTATTCTATCTTCTCATGAGTCTGCAGGCATCTTAACGATTGAAAGCAAATCTGAAATCTATTTGGATTATCCCCTAAACTGACACAGTTGCCTTGCATAAGATCATTATAATGTTTATAAATTTTTGTAATAGTTTTGGGATGGCAAATATTGAGAGAACCAAAAGCAAAGAATGTAAATCTTCGATACGCTTATTAGTATACTAAATATTCCCAAATCAGATGTGAAATGTTTTAAATAGCAGCATTTAGAAGAGAACAGTGAAAAGTTTAGTTCCCGTCTTTCTTACATCTATACTAGCATAAGGTCTCTTGGATTGGTCTTACAGATAAGACAGACGAGAATCCAAAAACAAAGTCACAAAGGCCAAAGACTTGTTAAGATAACTGCTGGGCATTTTGTTATTCATGCTTCTGAATAATGGCATATAAGGTTACATGTTCATGACTGGCCATACAGACAGTACTCTAAACAATCAAGTAGTTCTTTCTAATGAGTCCTGTGGTTACATTTGGAAATACTTGAGTTACGTGTAAGATCACTGGGAAATTATCTCATTGGAATTCCTTAGGTGTATATTACTGCTACATTAAGAAAAATTCATAGAAAATCAAAGATAAATAAAATTTTAGAGCTCAAAGCATATATTTTGAAAATGAGGCCCAGAAAGATTAAGCCACAAATTCAAACTCAAGGCATTGACTTTCAACTCTTTGTTGTATAGTAGTCTATTTTAAGTCTGGAAAATGACAAATTATTATGTAAGCATTATGTGTTCATATGTGAAGTAAATAATAACAAAGGAGGGTTTTTTGTTAAGGAAGGCCATTTAGATAGTTTTTTCTTTTCGCTTTTAACTCCATTCATAGATACGTGATCGCATGTATATATTACATATTCACCTGTACATACTAGTAAAGGATATATATTGGTTAGTATGTAAGTTAAGCTGCTATGACAATGACTCTCAAATAAAATACTTTGACTGAAAACAGATGTTTACTTCTCCTTCTTGTCCCAGCTTGGTTGGTCCAGGATGAAAGATCTTTGTGCTGCAAGTTATCATTCAGAGATCCAGATTCCTTCCATCTTCAGGCTTTGTCATTTTGTAGAACATTATCCTCCTCTGCATGTTTGGAGCTTACTCCCAATCCAGTCCGTGTTCCTGTTCATAAGAAAGGGGTGCTGGGGCACCTGGGTGGCTCTGTTGGTTAAGCATCCAACTTCAGCTCAGGTCATGATCTCAGGGTTCGTGAGTTTGAGCCCTGCGTTGGGCTCTGTGCTGACAGTGCAGAGACTGGAGCCTGCTTTAGATTCTGTGTCTCCTCCTCTCTCTGCTCCCTGCCCCCCTCCCCACTCGTGCTCTGTCTCTCTCTCTCTCTCAAAAATTAAAAAATAAAATAAAATTAATAATAAGAAAAGAGTGGAAACCAGGGCAGTAGTTTGTGTTCAGTTGGAAATATCAAACTTTGCAGACATCTTTTCTGATAACATCAGAATGGCCTGAATTTATTATTAGAGTCAAAATTAGCTGCAAGAAAATTTGAAAAATGGAAACTACCTGAGAAGTCACATGCTCATTGTAAACTTGGAGGGTTCTAGTAACAAAAAGAAAAAGAAAATGGAAGCATTTGTGCACATGCAGATATTTATTTGTTAATATAATCATTCAGTCATTCAAGAAATATTTAATGAGCATCATATTATGTGCTGGACATTATGGGTGGTGCAGAGACCATTAAACTTGTCCCAGCCATGAAGCAGCTTAGAGTGTAAGGGAGAAAACTGAAAATGAAATGAGTCTATAGTGAAAGTTAACATAAATAGGAAGACAGAACATTAGGTCCAAACTTTAAGCCACACAGGGTTAGTGATAACCGCAATGTTTATCTATTTTCGTTCTCCTCCTTTCTGTCTACATGGCTTTCATATAAAAATTAAGTAAAGCGATCAATTACTCATGTAAGAGTTCATTACAAGAAAACAAGGTAAATATAATTGTAACTGACATCAGGTCGGAAACATTCTAGGCAAAAATCTTAATTTGAAAATATTTTGAGAAACTCTTTCAGTTAATTATTTTAACTATTTAGCCCCATTGGTGCAGAGTTTCAAATACACCATGGCAAACTGATGGCTGCTGTCCATTCCCCTTCACTGTGTTTAGGTGAGAGCTAAACACAATGTAGAAGGCAAAAGGCATTGCCTCCTCTGTACGCATAGTCTCTAGGCCTGTGTTCTGAATTGTCAGATGCGCACCTGAGTATCAACCCTAACTATTGCTTCAGGCTGCAACATTGGTAGAAAAGCCTCCAATACACCCTCCCCCAAATATTTTTTTTTTCCAAACACTGTGAGCACCATCCACCATCTTACATCAAAAGGGAGATTCACCTATCCTTTTAACTACCTTGTTTTTCCCTCTTCTGATTTCATAATTTAAATGACTTAAAATAAATGTTTTGTAAAAGCAACCAAATTGGCAAAGGCTTTTTCATAAATCAAGACATAATCTGTCCTTCAGTATGTTTCTCTGAATTGTTCAAAACATGGGAGACTTACATGGTGCAGAGCATCAATTGTTCAGACATCAATTCACACATCAATGATTCCACTAGTGTTTATTGAGTATCTGCTATGTGGTGTGCATTGGACAAATCCATGGGAATACAATGGGGAAAAGGGAAGCCATGCTGTTTTATGAAATCATTGTAAAAGACATCAATCACGGGCTGGTTTTGCCATTTCTCACACGTGATTAATGCATTCTGTACTCAGAAAAGTTTATTTCTGTAACAAAACAGAAATTAGCATGTCCCCGTTGACAGCAGCTTTTTTATTCTATCTAACAGTTCTTCACATTTCAAGATTCCTAAACTTTTTTTTAATCAACTCTATTGAGGTATAATTTACATACAATAGAATTCCCCTATTTTAAAGGTTAGCTGAGTTTTGACAATTGTACATCCCCATGTAACCACCACCAAAATCACTTTGTTTATCTTGAATGAAGTCATATCTGGACTGCTTAATTGAAGGGTGCACAGTAATGACTATGGAGCAGATGGGCACTTAGACATCAGCACTCCCTCCTAACGTGCTAAGTAGAGTCATTATGCAAAGTGAATAACTCTAAGGGTGAGGATATCCTCAACAACCTCACTCCTACTTGTGGGTTGGAAATTAGGCATAAGAAGGCCAATTGCCAGATAATGCTGTTGCTCTGAAGCTTGTGTACAAACTGAAAGATTGAAGTGCACCCTTTCAGCACCAGGATTCGTGCCCAGTGGCTCCACTCTCCCCTCCAAGGCTCGCACCAGCCAAAGCAATACTGCTACAGCCTCTTAGCATTCTTCCTCAGCTCACCCTGTAGACAAGCATGTTGTCCTGTCTGGAGTGCCCTCTTCACCAACACATTCCAAGCTGCTTTGGCTCGGGAGAATCTAAACTTATGCCTGATGACAGATAACTGAAATCTTTTAAGAGAACTCCAGGAAGAAAGAACGAAAGAAAGAGAGAGAGAAAAGAGAGAGAGAGAGAGAGAAAGAAAGAAAGAAAGAAAAAGAACGTTAATTCACACAGTGTTGTCAGCTACTTCAGCTGACAGAAATACAATTCTTTCAAATGGAAGAAGTTTCAATGATAACCTTGTTGGGAAATGATATCAAAGGACAAAGGTGTCACTTTTAAATGTGTAACTTAGTACTATCAGCACTGTTCATTTCTCTGGCCATTTTAACTCTTAAAACTGCCACAATGGGGGTATCACTTATATACAAGACAAGTTGGTCAAGAGGGTACAAGAGTATATGTATGCAGAATACATAATATATTGTACAGTTAAGGTAATTGTACTTTTTAAACTAAAAATATGTACTAGCTTAGTTGTCTTAAGTTAGATATTAATCTTTCCCCCTCTTAGTTCTACCATTTTCATTTGGGGGACCAGTTTATACCTGGAAAAGTACTTCCTATCACTCACAACATATTTAGTAGTGGTTCTAAAAAGAACAGTGGGTTTAGTTTAATAACTGTGTCACAACTAGTAGTTTTAGTGGAAGGTTCAAATAGTCCGTGAAGCTAATGTTAATGATCAGGTAAAAAATGAACTATTAATCCCTTAACTAGATAGTCAAAGGTGTGTGTGTGTGTGTGTGTGTGCATGTGTATGTGTATGTGTGTGTGTGTAAGTAGATTTTTACCCAACTGGTTGTTAGCTTGTCTTTTTCTATTTTTATTTGTATACTCAAAATGCTTTTGATCTTTGATGTGATTTTTTTAATTTCTGAAAGTTGAGGTGAAAAAATGAACCAGGTTATATATCAAAATACTTTTCATGCCTGACTTAGGTTTAAAGATTTATATCCCCAAGTCATCTAGTCATTTACCTGGTCCGTTCACCTCTCGTAATTTTGAAATGTAAATGTCTGGAATTATTATTTAAAAAACTTCAATTTTAAGTTCAATATATGAAGACTAAGATATTGGTATAAGAATATATTTTTTTAATAAAGTTTGCTTTAATAATTTTATTGAAAATTTCTCTGTTAATAACTAGAGAGACAAAACATGCCAGTATTCTACCTTGTCTTCTTTCATTAGTGAATTAAGACTTTAAAACTCAATTAAACTTATTAGAAAAACTCATAAGCATCATTCACTTTTTCTGCATCAATTACTTTCATAAAATAGGCATATTCATTAAAACAAGATCCATTTATTTTAAAAAAGGTGATTTAACTCAATTCCAGCTAGTTAACATACAGTGTTGTATTAGTTTTAGGTGTACAATATGGTAATTCATCGCTTCTGTACATTACCTGGTGCTCATCACAAGTGCCCCCTCTAATCCCCATCTCCTATTTAACCCACCCCTTCACCCACCTTCCCTCTGATAATTATCAATTTGTTCTCTGCAGTTAAGAGACTGTTCCTTGATTTGTCTCTGTCTCTCTTATTTTTTTCCCTTTGCTTGTTTGTTTTCTTTCTTAAATTCTATGTATGAGTGAAATCATACAGTAGCTATCTTTCTCTGACTGACTTACTCACTTAGCATTACATTCTCTAGCTCCATCCATGTCATTGCCAATGGCAAGATTTCATTCTTTTATATGGCTGACCACTCTTCTACTGTGTATATATCCATACATATATACATATATATCACATTTTCTTTATCCATTCATCAATCAATGGGCACTTAGGCTGCTTCCTTATCTTGGCTATTGTAAATGATGCTGCTATAAGGGTGTATGTATCCCTTTGAATTAGTGTTCTTGTATTTGGGTAAATACCCAGTAGTTCAGGTGATGGATCATAGAGCACTTCAATTTTTAACTTTTTGTGGAACCTTCATACTGTTTTCCACAGTGGCTTCACCAGTTTGCATTCCCACCAACAGTGCATGAGTGTTCTTTTTT
Source organism: Panthera uncia (assembly GCF_023721935.1). NCBI lineage: Eukaryota > Metazoa > Chordata > Mammalia > Carnivora > Felidae > Panthera > Panthera uncia. The sequence goes on from NW_026057577.1 coordinate 115,282,058, forward strand.
CTCCACATCCTTGCCAACACCTGTTGTTTCCTGTTGTTGATTTTAGTAATTCTGACAGGTGTGAGATGATATCTTATTGTAGTTTTGATTTGCATTTTCCTGATGCTAAGTGATGATAAGCATCTTTTCACGTGTCTGTTCGCCATCTGGATGTCTTCTTCAAAGAACTGTCTGTTCATTTCGTCTGCCCATTTTTAATTTTATTAGATATGTCATTTGCAAATATCTTCTCTTATTCCATAGGTTGCCTTTTAGTTTTGCTGATCATGTCCTTCACTGTGCAAAAGCTTTTTATTTTTAGGAAGCTTTTGCTTCCCTTGTGTCAGGAGACATATCTAGAAAGAAGCTTCTATAACCAATGTCAAAGAAGTTACTGTGTTCTCTTCTAGGGGTTTTATGGTTTCCTGTCTCACATCTAGGTCTTTAACCATTTTAAATTTATGTTTGTGTATAAAAAAGTGGTCCAGTTTCATTCTTTTGCATATTGCTGTCCAGCTTTCACAACACCATTTGTTGAATAGACTTTTTCCCATTGTATATTCTTTCCTGTTTTGTCAAATATTAATTAATTGACCATATAGTTGTGGTTTTATTTCTGGATTGACTTGACTCTAATCTTAATGGTTCTCAACTTGAACTTAGATATCTCTAAGTTTAACATAGGTAACTCTTTTTATTTGAAGTTAACTGTAACAGCAAGTATTAATATTCTGTAGCCAAATTTAAGAGTGCCTCAACAATTCGCTTTGAAAGGATGAGGGAGGTTTTTAACGTTAGCATTCTACCAGAGTAAAAATAATCCTGAGTCCTAACTGTTCCATATTATCTACTCTCATTCAACATCTATTCAAGAGATTTTTTTAAGTTTATTTATGTATTTTGGGGGCAGGGGAAGGACAGAGAGAGTGAGGGAGAGAGAATCCCAAGCAGTGTCCTTACTGTCACCATGGAGCCCAACGCAGAGTTTGATCGCATGAACTGTAAGACCATGACCTGAGCCAAAATCAAGAGTTGGATGCTGAACTGACTGAACCACCCAGGCATCCCCTCAAGAGATATTTTTAAGTGTCTAGTACATGAGAATCCCTTTTTTGCCTTATAGAATATGCCCAAAATATTAACACTGATCAAAAAAACATGGAAACAAGAAAAAGGCAAGGAGTCTAATTCTCTTTTAGCTTTCCAGGTACTTTTTTATTTCTTTTTGTAGGAATATGCCTTCCAGGGTCATAATTGGAGGTAAACCCTCTCTCTGTTTGCCCAAGAGTAAAGAGAATAATCCTCCACAAACACACTTGCTTTAACTCAGCTTCCCCTGTGAATTTAGGATAGTCACATCTCTATCCTGAATCAGATGAGCAAGATGACGAGTCCTTTTTCATTAACGATATGGCATACTGTCTAGTTGCAGAATTCTTTTGGGTCAGAAGGATCTTCTTTTTGGGCCTGCTAATCTCCAGTAAAAAATAATTACTCCCTTCAAAAACCATGCATATGGAATGATACCATGTCATAGGAAAACATTAGTAAAATAGTATCTTACTGCATTTTCTTGGAAAGAGCCATGTACCAAAAATGCCATTACTCCACTGTTAACTTGAATCATTGACCCTGACACTAGACATGTCATCATATTCTCTATTACCAATTCAAGGGAAGTCCTTTCATTTTTAATTTTAAGTCCATTGTTGTTATAATTCCTAAATAAATGCTAACATTTTTTATCAGTTTCCAATGAACCCCCCTAAGTTTACATTTGATATTTCCATTACTTCTTATATCACTTTATTATCTAGTGTGGGAATAAGGAATAAATGTATAAAATGATTTTCCCCAAAATTAGTTTTTCACATTCTTTTTAAAAACCTGGTCTATAATAACCAAAATCACTATGGGAATATTTACACATTAGAACTAGCTTTCACAGCTGAATCACTTTTTCTACAAAATAATTTTTAAAGCTGCATTGAATGCTTAGTATATATTTCATAAAATGTACCATAGCCCTTCATTGAGTTGCTTCAAAAATAAATATTTTCCAAACAGTCAGGGGCAACTAAGAACCCCCAAATGCCATATTCTAATGTCATGAAGAAGCATGACTTTTGTCCCATTTCTAAGAATGGAATTACTCTCACTAATACAGGTCATTATTTGTGACTCTTAGTTTCTAAATGGGAATATAGAAATAAAAATTTTTAAAGGCCTAAAATAATCAAAAATAATAAAGATAATTAAGGATTCTACCACCATTAAGCCACCATTATAACAACGGTACATATCACACCAGATCATTATTATTATCATAAAGAGATTCTTGCCCCATTTCTTCAGAAACCTAACAATGAGAAAATATATCAAACTCAAAAATTTTTGCTGAAATTTGAATTAAAAACTTATTAGAGGAGCCAAGATGGTGGAACAGCATGGAAGCTTTTTGTGTGCCTCGCGTCCATGAAATATAGCCAGACCAACACTAAACCATCCTACACACCTAGAAAACCGATTGGAAGATTAACACAACAATCTGCACCACCTGAACCACAGAATTCAGCAGGTACGCGACACGAAGAGCTGAACTTGGGGAACAAGAAGCCCCAAAAAGTAGGGAAACCCTTTTGCAGGCAGAGAGAGGATGGAGACTGGGTTGGGGGGGGGGGGAGCATACAGGAAAAGTACCTCTCCCCAACAGCAGCTGAAGAAAAAGTGGAAAATTGGAAACAGCCGCAGGGACTAAACTAAAAAGGGAGAAAGGAGAAAGGAGGGGTTTAAACTCCATTAAGACTGTAAACAAGGGGAGCGCAGAGGCTGCAACTCCGCAGCTACATACCTGGTGGTGCTCTGGTGGGAAAGCTGAATCCCCAGGAACGGAGTGGGGTCCGGGAGGTTCTCAGGCCACACGGGGAAAAGCGGCTCCACTGCTGGAAGGACACTTGGTAGAGACTGTTGAAGCCACCTGGTCCCAGCAGACCCCGGAAGGCAGCCACAATCGCTGGTGCTGGGGCAAGGTTGTTGAGGGTGAAGCCTGGTGCCAGATGTGTGTTGCAATTTTCCATGGTCCCTGAAACGTTGAGGCTACACTGTCTCGTGATTTTTGAGGGGGGCGGGCTGGCACCTGGCCGCAGTCTCGGGGCACGGGCAACAGCAGGGTCCAGCAGGCATTCTTGGGTGCAGCCGACATTCGGCCACTGCTCATTTGGCCATTGCTCAGTGAGACCCTCCTGCAGAGGGGCGGAGCGGGTCAAAGCCGCAGTCCTTCGGAAGTAAGGGGCCGGGGAAAACAGCCGCATCTGAGACAAAACTTGGGAGACAGGTACTGCCTGGGGCCTGGTCATGGAGGGTGGTAAAGTGGGGAGTAGAGGAGAGCTGAAGACGGAGGACCGGTGCGCAATTGCTGATTCGGGAGAACAGACTGGGTGGTGGGGCGCCATTTTTCACCACTCCCGCGCATGCGCATGCGCACCCATGAGCACCTCAACAATCCACCCCAGTAGGCTAACAGCGCCAACTAGTGGAGAGCAGAGCTGTTACACCGAGCCCCGCCCAACTGGGCCAACTTCACTCTTCAAGAACATAAACCTTAATCTATGGACTGTAAAGAGCTACATGGACTGACCTCTAGGGGAAAACGAAGCAATTTCAGTCCTACTTCAATCTGTTAGCAGGTTCATCTATTCAATTTTTTTTCTCTTTTTCCTTTTTCTCTTTTACAATTCTTTTCTTTTTCTTGAATACAGAAAGAGAAAAAACTCATTTTTATTTTCAATTTTTATTAAAAATATCTGTCTTTAATTTTTATTACTATATTTTTTACTTTTGTAAATTTTTTCAAATTCTACTTTACTTCCATCATTTTATTTTAGTCTACTTCAGTGTACTCACTTTTTCAAATTTTCAAACAATTTCCTTTTTTTCTTTTTCTTTTTTTCATTTCTTTTTATTGAATACAGAAAGAGAAAAACTTCATTTTTACTTCCAATTTATTTTAAAAATATTTTTATTTAATTTATATTACTATATTTTTGCTTTTATGTAAACTTTTTCAAATTCTATCTTACACCCATCATTTTATTTCAGTCTACTACAGAGTATCCACTTTTTCAAATTTTCAAATTTTTTTTAATCTTTTTTCTCTTTTTCATTTCTTTTTTCTTAAATACATAAAACAAAAAAATTCATATTTCTTTTCAATTTTTATTAAAATATTTTTCTATAATTTTTTTCTACTATATTCTCTACTTTTGTGTATTTTAGTCTACTTTAGTGAAAGTCTACTTTCATTTTTTCAAATTCTCAAACGATTTCCTTTTTTTCTCTTCCCCTCCCTTTTTTGTTTGTTTGTTTGTTTGTTTGTTTGTTTCTCTAATCTGTCAAACCACTTTCTACACCCAAACAAAACACACCTAGGATCTAGCATCATCTATTCAATTTTTGTGTGGTTGTGTTTTTAATTTTTAACTTTAATATTTTTTTAATTTTAATTCTTTTAATTTCAATTTTTCTACCTCATTAATCCCTTTTCTCCCTTCAAAATGACAAAATGAAGGAATGCACCCCAAAAGAAAGAGCATGAAGAAATGACAGCCAGGGATTTAACCAACACAGACACAAGCAAGATGTCTGAACCAGAATTTGGAATCATGAGAATAAGAATACTAGCTGCAGTCGAAAATAGATTCGAATCCCTTTCTGCAGAGATAAAAGAAGTAAAAAATAGCCAGAATGAAATTAAAAATGTTATAACTGAGCTGCAATCATGGATGGATGCAGCGGTGGCAAGGATGGACGAGGCAGAACAGAGAATCAGTGATATAGAGGACAAACTTGTAGAGAATAACAAAGCAGAAGAAAAGAGGGAGATTAAGGCAAAAGAGCATGATTTGAGAATTAGAGAAATCAGTGACTCATGAAAAAGGAACAACATCAGAATCATAGGGGTCCCAGAGGAAGAAGAGAGAGAAATAGGGGTAGAAGGGTTATGTGAGCAAATCATAGCAGAAAACTTTCCTAACCTGGGGAAAGACACAGACATCAAAATCCAGGAAGCACAGAGGACTCCCATTAGATTCAACAAAAACTGACCATCAACAAGGCATATCATAGTCAAATTCACAAAGTACTCAAGCAAGGAGAGAATCATGAAAGCAGCAAGGGAAAAAAAGTCCCTAATCTACAAGGGAAGACAGATCAGGTTTGCAGCAGACCTATCCACAGAAACTTGGCAGGCCAGAAAGGAGTGGCTGGATATATTCAGTGTGCTGAATCAGAAAAATATGCAGCCAAGAATTCTTTATCCAAGAAGGCTGTCATTCAAAATAGAAGGAGAGATAAAAAGTTTCCCAGACAAACAAAAATTAAAGGAATTTGTGACCACTAAACTAGCCATGCAAGAAATTTTAAGGGGGACTTGCTGAGAAGAGAAAAGATGAAAATATATTTATAAATAAATAAATACCAAAATCAACAAAAGATTAGAAAGGACCAGAGAACACTACCAGAATCTCTAACTGTACAAGCAACATAATGGCAATAAATTCATATCTTTCAGTACTCACTCTAAACATCAATGGACTCAATGCTCCAATCAAAAGACATAGGGTAACAGAATGGATAACAAAACAAGACCCATCTATATGCTGTTTACAAGAGACCCACTTTAGACCTAAAATCACCTTCAGATTGAAAATAGTGGGGGTGGAGAACCAGCTATCATGCTAATGGTCAACAAAAGAAAGCCATACTTGTATTAGACAATCTAGACTTTAAAATAAAGACTGTATCAAGAGATGCAGAAGGGCATTATATCATAATCAAGGAGTCTATAGACTAAGAAGACCTAACAATTGTAAACATTTATGTGCAAAATGTGGCAGCACCCAAATATATAAATCAATTAATCACAAGCAAAAAGAAACTCATCTATAGTAATTCCATAATAGTAGGAGATTTCAGCACCCCACTCACAGCAATGCACAGATCATCTAATCAAAAAATCAACAAGGAAACAATGGCTTTCAATGACACATTGTACCAGATGGACTTAACAGATATATTCAGAACATTTCATCCTAAAGCAGCAGAATATACATTCTTCTCCAGTGCACATGGAACGTTCTCTAGAATAGTCCATATACTGGGACACAAATCAGCCCAAAGTAAGTACAATAAGATCGGGATCATACCATGCATATTTTCAGACCACAATGCTATGAAACTTGAAATCAACCACAAGAAAAAATTTGGAAAGGTAACAAATACTTGGATACTGAAGAACATCCTACTAAAGAATGAATGGACTAACCAAGCAGTTAAAGAAAAAGTTAAAAAGTATATGGAAGTCAATGAAATGATAACACCAAACCCAAAACCTCTGGGATGCAGCAAAGGCGGTCATAAGAGGAAAGTATATAGCAATCCAGGCCTCCCTAAAGAAGGAAGAAAGATCTCAGATATACAACCTAACCTTATGCCTTAAGGAGTTGGAAAAAGAACAGCAAATAAAACCCAAAACCAGCAGAAGACAGGAAATAATAAAGATTAGAGCAGAAATTAATGCTATCGAAACCAAAAAAACCCAGTAGAACAGATCAATGAAACCAGAAGCTGGTTCTTTGAAAGAATTAACAAAATTGATAAACCAGTAGCCAGTTTGATCAAGAAGAAAAAGGAAAGGACCCAAATAAGTAAAATCAAGAATGAAAGAGGAGAGATCACAACCAACACAACACAAATAAAAACAATAATAAGAGAATATTATGAGCAATTATATGCCAATAAAATGGGCAACCTGGAAGAAATGGACAAATTCCTAGAAACATATACATTACCAAAACTGAAACAGGAAGAAATAGAAAATTTGAACAGACCCACAACCAGTAAGGAAATCGAATTAGTAATCAAAAATCTGCCAAAAAACAAGAGTCCAGGGCCAGATGGCTCTCCAGGGGAATTCTACCAAACATTTAAGGAAGAGTTAACACCTATTCTTTTGAAACTGTTCCAAAAAATAGAAATGGAAGGAAAACTTCCAAACTCTTTCTATGAAGCCAGCATTACCCTGATTCCAAAACCAGACAGAGACCCCACTAAAAAGGAGAACTATAGACCAATTTCCCTGAGGAACATGGATGCAAAAATCCTCAACAAGATATTAGCCAACCAGATCCAACAACACATTAAAAAAATTATTCACCACGACCAAGTGGGATTTACACCTGGGATGCAGGCCTGGCTCAATATCCGCAAAACAATTAATGTGATTCATCACATCAATAAAAGAAAGGACAAGAAACATATGATCCTCTCAATAGATGCAGAGAAAGCATTTGACAAAATACAGATTCCTTTCTTGATAAAAACCCTCAAGAAAGTAGGGATAGACGGATCATACCTCGAGATCATAAAAGCCATATATGAACAACCCAACGTTAATATCATCCTCAATGGGAAAAAACTGACAGCTTTCCCCCTAAGGTCAGGAACAAGACAGGGATGTCCACTCTCGCCACTGTTATTCAACATAGTATTGGAAGTCTTGGCCTCCACAATCAGACAACCCAAAGAAATAAAAGGCATCGAAATCAGCCAGGAGGAGGTCAAACTTTCACTCTTCACAGATGACATGACACTCTATATGGAAATCCCAAAAGATTCCACCAAAAAACTGCTAGAAGTGATTTATGAATTTAGCAAAGTTGCAGGATATAAAATCAATGCACAGAAATCAGTTGCATTCCTATACACCAACAATGAAGCGACAGAAAGAGAAATCAAGGAATCAATCCCATTTACAGTTGCACCAAAAACGATAAAATACCTAGGAATAAATCTAACCAAAGAGGTGAAAAATCTATACACTGAAAACTATAGAAAGCTTATGAAAGAATTGAAGAAGACACAAAGAAATGGAAAAAGATTCCACGCTTCTGGATAGGAAGAAAAAATATTGTTAAAATGTCCATACTACCCAAAGCAATCTTTGGGTATGAAATACATATTCAAAGTAATCCCTATCAAAGTAACACCAGCATTCTTCACAGAGCTAGAATAATCCTAAAATTTGTATGGAACCAGAAAAAAACCCGAATAGCCAAAGCAATCTTGAAAAAGAAAACCAAAGCAGGAGGCATCACAATCCCAGACTTCAAGCTATACTACAAAGCTGTAATCATCAAGACAGTATGGTACTGGCACAAGAGCAGACACTCAGGTCAATGGAATAGAATAGAGAACCCAGAAATGGACCCACAAATGTATGGGCAACTAATCTTTGACCAAGCAGGAAAGAATATCCAATGGAATAAAGACAGAGTCTTCAGCAAGTGGTGCTGGGAAAACTGGACAGCGACATGCAGAAGAATGAACCTGGACCACTTTCTTACACCATACACAAAAATAAACGCAAAGTGGATGAAAGACCTCAATGTAAGACAGGAAGCCATCAAAATCCTCAAGGAGAAAGCAGGCAAAAACCTCTTTGATCTTGCCTGTAGCAACTTCTTACTCAACACGTCTCCAGAGGCAAGAGAAACAAAGCAAAAATGAACTACTGGGACCTCATCAAAATAGAAACCTTCTGCACAGCCAAGGAAACAATCAACAAAATTAAAAGGCAACCAACAGAATGGGAGAAGATATTTGCAAATGACATATCAGATAATGGGTTGGTATCCAAAATCTACAAAGAACTTATCAAACTCAACATCCACAAAACAAATAATCTAGTGAAGAAATGGGCAAAAGACATGAATAGACACTTCTCCAAAGAAGACAGCCAGATGGCCAACCAACACATGAAAAAATGCTCCACATCACTCATCATCAGGGAAATACAAATCAAAACCACAATGAGATACCACCTTACACCTGTCAGAATGGCTAACATTAACAACTCAGGCAACAACAGATGTTGGCGAGGATGCAGAGAAAGAGGATCTCTTTTGCATTGTTGGTGGGAATGCAAGCTGGTACAGCCACTCTGAAAACAGTATGGAGTTTCCTCAAAAAACTAAAAATAGAACTACCCTACGACCCAGCAATTGCACTACTAGGCATTTATCCAAGGGATACAGGTGTGCTGTTTCGAAGGAACACATGTACCCCCATGTTTATAGCAGCACTATCAACAATAGCCCAAGTATGGAAAGAGCCCAAATGTCCATCGATGGATGAATGGATAAAGAAGATGTGGTATATATTTACAATGGAGTATTACTCTGCAATCAAAAAGAATGAAATCTTGCCATTTGCAACTACGTGGATGGAACTGGAGGGTATTAGGCTAAGTAAAATTAGTCAGGGAAAGACAAAAATCATGACTTCACTCATATGAGGACTTTAAGATACAAAACAGATGAACACAAGAGAAGGGAAACAAAAATAATATAAAAACAGGGAGTGGGACAAAACAAAAGAGACTCATAAATATGGAGAACAAACTGAGGGTTGCTGGAGGGGTTGTGGGAGGGGGTATAGGCTAAATGCATAAGGGGCATTAAGGAATCTACTGAAATCATTGCTTCACCATATACTAACTAATTTGGATATAAATTTTTAAAAATAAAAAATAAAGTTATATTATAAAAAACTAAAAAGAAACTTATTAAAGTTAGCAAGTGATGAGTAAAAACAGCTACTCACCATAAAATAATGACAGCTAATAATAATATAATACTGCATATAATTTTGTTCATTTGTATAAAAGGTAAATACATAAGAACCCTTATCTTAAAAAGTTTAGGGGCTAAAAATGTATTCTGCAGAGAAATTAGTATGGAATAAAAGAAATTATTTAGTTCAGCCTCCAGGAAATTATTGCAGCTAGTTCTTTATTGTGATCATACACTCTTTGGCTAAATATCTTATTATTTAAAACTTTTCAATTTGGCTAATATCTGGATATGTCAACCTTAAAATCTTTCTTAGGGAATTAACAACCTTAAATTTTTTTCTTAGGGGATGAAACCTATGTAATTGCTGCTTTCCTAGTTATTTCAGTTACTTCAAGAAGCGTAAATTCCTCCAGATTACTATAATAGTCATGTAGGGCTTTTTTTTAATAATGAAACAACATTACCAGACATTAGTTAAATAACTAACTGCTGTGCTTATATATTAATCAACTTCCTAAAAGTTTCTATATCTGGACGTAGTCAAAACTTATGACCAACACCGAACCCCATTAAATCTGTGTAAAAAGCCAGTTAGATAAACACTTACTATCACCGCTTTACAGGTGGGGAAACGGGATTGGAGGAGATTGTTTGTTTGAAATCCCTTCACCAGTAAGTAGCAGCACCAGGATTTCAACTAGATTCTCCCTGGCATCAAGTCTATGCATTTTGCACTACACCACCTCGCTTCTTGGGACCTCCACAAGACTTAAATATATTCTTAGTTTTAAATAAATAGCTAAAATTGATAGCATCAATTGTATCACATATTATATTCTGGTTAATACAAAGAGCTAAATTGAATACTTGACAATTATATCACTTATATATGAAGGCTTCATTTTTTCAGAATTCTTTTACAAATAGTATTTCATATGTCCTTACCAGTCTTGTGGCTTAGGAAAGGGGTTTTATTAACATCACTGGGCACATGAAGAAAAGTGAGACACAAAGAAGTTAAGTGGCCTAAGAGAAGTCACACACAGACTGACTCAATGGGAAGGTCCAATCAAGGCTCCCTGTTAACTTCCACTTCACATAATGTCAGCAATTTTTAAAGATAAAATAGTGATTGTAAATAATGTTAAATATCACAGAGTCTTAAGATTAATTCAAAAAGGTAATGTTCATTAAAAGCATTAAAATTTCAAAAACTTAAAAAATACTGGCCCCATGATATCATTCAAAATATTTTATTTCTATGGTTATAATTCAGAATACTTGTAGGATTCAAGCAAATATTGGCTTAGAGAAATTCCTGTTTTACTTGAACAAATTCTTACCTTGGAGCTTACCAGCTAGAATCTAGACAAAATATATGAAGTATGAATCAATTAATAGACCTTGTCAGCAATATCAGTCTGTACAATTGTTCTCTACAAAAATAAATAAAAGAAAAAATGTCACACATCAACTGTCTAAATTTAAACATGCTTCCTTGTTTAAAACCTTCTTAAGGATTTCTTTCTATTGAAGCTATAAGAAAGTCTAAATGGAAAAAAAAATTATTTCAGCAAAACTCGCTTCCATTATTTCTCTAAGAACAGCAAACTAAGACGCTTTGGCCTGCATAACTCATCACTGTCCATGTAAATGGTAGCTTGAAAGACATAGGCAACTTTTTTCTTTTCAAATCTTTTTCTCTTCAAAAGCTTTAGTACCTAATTAGTAGATAGTTCAGAACCTCTCGGCCTAAGTCAGCGTTATATCTGTGGGAATATATGCTGTAGGTCCACTGTAAAATAAAACCTCTACTCTAAGAAGTATCACTTTGCATTACATGGAGGTGAGGTATTACATTCTCTCTTTTTTCAAGGTTTTCTTCAAAGGGAATATGCCCCCTGTACAATTGATTCCAAGCACTTCTGAGAGAAGAGAAAAGGCACAGTAAAGGGAGTCCATCTCTCTACCCTGGCTTAAAAACTTCAGACTGAGAAGGATTCTGTCTTAATATCTGATGTATTAAAATAATCTTTCCTACTTACTTGTAAAAAAGAAACATATATATGTATACACACACACACACACACACACACACACACACACGGATTTTTCATATGGAAAACATCATCTACAAAACATTATAGTAAAAATTTAGTGGTTTAAATTTTTTTTAATTCCAGGATAGTTAAACAGTGTTATATTAGTTTCAGGTGTACAATATAGTGATTAAACAACTCCATACATCACCCAGTGCTCATCACAACAAGTGCACTCCTTAATCTCCATCTATTACCCATTCCCCCATCCACCTCCCCTCTGGTAACCATCAGTTTGTTCTCTACATCTAAGAGTCCTCTCTCTCTCTCTTTCTCTTACTCTCTCCCTCTCTCTTTTAGTGGTGTTTTATTTCCTGTCTTTTTCATTTCATAATGATGAAATTAGAAATTATAGATGTGGGGCGCTTGGGTGGCTTAGTCGGTTAAGGGTATGGCTTCGGCTCAGGTCATGATCTCATGGTTCATGGGTTTGAGCCCCAAACCGGGCTCTGTGCTGACAGCTCAGAGTCTGGAACCTGTGTCAGATTCTGTGTCTCCCTCTTTCTCTGCGCCTCCCCTGTTCACGCTGTCTCTCTCTGTCTCAAAAATAAATAAACATTAAAAAATTTTTAAAAAGAAATTACAAGGGAAAATACCTCTTCTACTTCTCAGAAACAGCCATTTTTCCTTTCTTGGTTTCTCTGCTAGTATTTTATGATAAAATTCTAGTGACTCAAGGGTAATCACCCAACACCTCTCCTTCACATTGAGAAAGCAATATCTCTAGTATTAACAGCATTAACATTACCGAGCTATGGCATAACTCGATGAGACCTCAGAATTTATGCTTATAACTTGCACTATATTCTTTTGTACTTTTAATGATGATCTATATCTTTGACATAAATAGTCTGCTTACCTCCATTCAAATAGAAAGTCTTTGTGGACAGAGCTCATATCCTCAAACCACCTAGAAGTGTATCATGTTTTGCCCAAAGTGGGAGAAAGGTGTGTGGTTTTTATGTGTTTTCTGTTTACTGACCAAATTCTTGTCATGTCTTAGTCAAATTAGACAAATTACCTAATATCTTTGGTCCAGTTTTGCCACTTATAAAATGAAGATAATACAAGTGGGCTCATAGGGTTGCTATAAAAATTAAATGTGTGACTGTTCCTTAAAATATGAAATGTTATCCATGTTACTTTTGTCATTGAGCAACCTTTGGGAATGAGTAAGACTTTTGAAAAGAGGTGACTTTTGTTCATTTACTAATTACCGTCCATTTTATAATTATTATTATAGAAAATCCATCTACTTTAGGATTTTAAAAATAAAGGAACTCAAGTAAGAAACGGATAGAGACACTTTGGGTACATTTAGTATGCACAAATGAGTGCCTGAAAATACTGAGTCTACTTCATGCTCTCTGGACAATCCCATTTCCTGCCTGTGTTCAGTAAGCATGAATGTCCCATCTCCTATGTAGGTTACACACTGTGGATTAAGATTTTGGCCCATGCACAGTATCTGAGGGAACAGTATCTTGAGTAATTAAGAAATTAGTAACAATTATTAAAGAATCCGGTTCAAAATAATCATCAATCTTCACTTTATGCTTCATTGTCAGGTCAAAATAGGTTTAGGATTATGGTTCCAAATAAGTAAGTTGCGCTGCATATATATAAGATGTACATTTCCCCTACAGTTTAGGGTTCCAAAGCAAGTCACTTTGGCTTAGTGACTTGGAAAAACTAATGTACATTCCAAAGTATTCATTTACATAACAACACCTATAAAGGATCATTTGTAACCTGTTAGGTTATTTATATTTCAGAACTGCTTACTCCTCCACATTTTTAAGAGCATATTATGAAAATAGCATAAAACTTGGGTTATTAAATTTCAAAATAAACTGCATGAAGAGATAGGAAAGTATTGAAATGAAATCTGTTTGCTTAAATTCTAGTTCAGTGAACATTTGGTACCATGACAATAACCATGTCTGTTTTTTTGCTGACCATTTTTGTCCAAGTACCTAAAATAATGCCAGGTATATATTATGCCTCAATAATAATACTTGCAGGGCCCCTGGGGTGGCTCAGTCAGTTAAGCATCCAACTCTTGATTTCAGTTCAGGTCATAATCTCACGGTTCGTGAGATCAGCCCCCAGGGGGGGCTCTGCACTGACACGGTAGAGCCTACTTGGGATTCTCTCTCTCCCTCTCTTTCTACCCCTCCCCTGTCCATGCACTGTCTCTCTGTCTTTTTCTCTCTCCCTCTCAAAATAAATAAACATTAAAAAAATAATATTTGTGAGTTTATAAACAAGTGAATAAATTAGGTGTCTATGAGACCCTGCACTAAGCGCTAGAAATATACAAGGGTAAAAAAGTACTTTCTATGTCTATCTGTATGTCATACTAGGTGCCATACACTAACCTTACTGCTCTGCCTAGGGGAGGTACAATCTTCACTTGGGATCCCTCCAGGAGTTAGTGGGCTGAATCAGAGACCAGGAAGGTCCTTCTGAAGCTTCTCTCTGTTCAGGCTTTGCATCTGCTCTGTCCTTCTGTTCCATTGATTCCAGCTGCCTCTTGTCTCCACTCCTGCCACTCTGCTGGCCAAAGTGAACTGCCCAGGGACCTCAACACAGACTGTATTCAGGTTGTGTGCTTTTATCCCTGGGTCTGACTCATCCTTCCAGGGGTGGTTTCAATAGCAAAGCCTTTAGGTCCTTAATGGTGGAAGTCATTTTATTTACACAGCAGTCTGCTTCCCAGAACATAGAAGAGATGGCCGGGCACAGCCAAGTCAGGTACAGCCTCTTGCTGCACCAGCAGCCACGGCTCCCCCTAACATTTCAACACTGGCAGTCAGGGTCCCTCAACAAACAGGTAATTGTCTCTTGGGGAGCTGCAACCTCTTCCTCTAACTGAGTCTCTTTGGAGAAACCCACAATCCTTCAATCCGATGTGCATTTGCCTGAACCCCAATTATGATCCGGGGTCATATTCTTTCACATGTGGCTCAGTGGGCCCAAGCAAATTAGAGAATTTAGCCAAAGGGCTGTTTCAGTCTCCTCTATTTTCCATGACAAGTAACGAGCTCCCAAAACAGTCTGTGCCATCTGGAGGCTGTTCTGACCAGAGCGTTCGACATAGCCCCATAGGAGAATGCATTGCTAATGCCACTTGCTAACCTTACAGAGTCTGATCTCTGATGATGCCACTCCATATAGTGTGTGATAAATTCCACAATGCAAGTATATACTAAAATCGCGATAGGAACGCAGAAGATAAAGCTGAATTTGAGTTTTGTTTTTTTTTGTTTTTGTTTTTGCTTTGTTTTTTTGTGAAAGAAGCGTACCAGTTGAGTCATGTAGGGTGAACACAATTTCCAGACAAGTAGATAAAGGAAGGAAGCACTTTCCATTTAGAAGGTACGGGATAGGGGAAAGAAAAAAAGCTTGGAGGCTGGGGGTAAAGAGCCAAAAAAGAACACATTGGTATAAAACAAGGAGAAAGAAGATAAGAAACAAAAGGGAAACTTTTGCATAAATTCTATATCCACACAATGCAGATATTTAAAAAATAGAATATATTTAGAAACATAGGCATAACCTTCTAGTGAATTTTAAACATTTGCGATATACTGTTAAGTGAAAGTGATTGAAAACTGCTGTGTACGCTATGATCTCCCTTGTGGAAAAATATGAAAATACTTGGATAGAAAAAAGTTGAAAGCAGACGTCTGGAATTGCTATCTCTGAGTACTGCAAATACAATAAAAATATGTATATTTTAATTTCTTGTTATTTTTGTACATGTGGCTCTTGTGATATTATGCCAACAAACATGTATTAATTATGGATTTAAAATCATGCTGGCAGGAATACACTAAAAAGAGTGGGACGGTGGCCAGGTATTAACTTTCTGAAACTGAAGATCATCTCTAACTTTTACAAAGCTATATTAGTAATAAGAAAACAGTACTTCAATATATGTCTAAATGTGTTTTATGATAAGTATTTATTGACATGCAAACAGTAATGTGACTTCTTTTTCTTTTATATAAAGTATATATACTGACCATGATAAATATGAAAAAAATAGCAAATTCATACGATCGTAAAGAATTTCTCTGAATCCAAATCCTGATAGATCTGTATAAATTCACAACCAAGAAGAGGAGGTCAACTCTAGTATAAACACATTTTGGTCATGAGTGAGAGATCCAGAAGAAGGCTCTCGAACATGAAATATTGCTCCCTTTAACTGTGCTCTTTGCTGATAGAGATCCTTAGTAGTTCCCAGACTTTTGCAGGCAAGAGGTAAAACGCAAAGGCTGTCTGAGATGAGAACGCTTTTGAAGGTCATCAGTTAAGTCAGCTTGCATTTGTTTCCCAGCTTCCCAAGGGGTAGAAGGAATGGGAAAATGGGAAGCTTCCCTGAGCAGGGGCAGGTGAGAGGGTGAGTCTGGAAGCAGACACTGCTTCTTTTCTTGAGTCTCTTGTCACAAGGCTCTGAGCTCCTTGAGAGCAGGAACTACTCCTGTCTTGTTAATCCCCAGTCCCTACAACAGTGTCGGGTTCCTTGTAGGAAGTAGGATGAAGAGGCGAGGGGAGGAGGCGAGGAACAAAAAAGGCACTGCTCAGGAAAACCGAGGGTCTGAATATACACAGAGGCTGCTGAGCACCTGGGAGAGGTTGTCAGAAGGAAAGTTATCTTTACCATTTCCCCCAATCCGAAAGTGGTTGCTTGCCTGCTTCTATCCACATCTTTCCGGGAACAGATGGAGGAGGACACAAAAGAAAGACAGAGGAGCAAGGAAGATACTTTGATACTCTATTGGCAATCAAAAAATACAAAAAAAAAAAAAAAAAAAATTAAAAAAAGGTCCCCCCCCAAAAAAAAAAAGGGAAAAAAAAAAAAAGAAAAAAAAAAAAAGGAAAGGAAAGGAAAGGGAAAGAAAGGAAAGGAAAAAGAAAAAGAGAAAAAAGAAAAGGAGAAGAAAACAAAAAGAAGAAAGTTTTTCTTTCCCTCCAAAACAATTTAAAAAGTCAGTACAGCCCACTACTTTCAAGATAGGAACACATTTCAGTAATGTTTAGTGGAATCAAATTCACTGAAATCTTGTGAAAATTCTTATTGTTTAGGTTCCTTTTTTCTCTCATAGGAAAATAATATATGGAGTTAGGGCGGATTGGAATAGAAATTCAGATTCTAACAGTATTTTCTCAGCTTTCTGAAGTTTTATGACAAAAAAACAAGGGCACACACAGGCAGTGTATTTGTCAGGTTAATGGGAGGCTCCATGCCCAAAACTCCACTAATTTCCAGAACTAGGCAAGTGTAGAGATTTGTCCTCTTGTATTAACTCAAAAATACCTACTACTATGGGATCAGAAGTTCAGAGATTAGTAAGCCTCTCAAATTTAGTCAGTTAAGACTCTTTATCCAGTTTCAACATCTGACTTTTTTTCAGCATGCAGTCATGCCCCCTATAAAGAACACTTGACACACAAAAAAATGCTTTAGAACTGACAAATTAAGGAGATCTTAGCCACATTACAAAAGGGTTAGCTGTGATTAAAAACAGTTTCCATAATGCCATTTAAATGTCTTGTTCCACAAAAATGGAAACGATATATATTATTATGAAAGCATTTGTGTGGACAAACTGAGTTGCTTCTGTATGATCAATGAAACAAAGACATCTTACGGCTGTCAATATAATTTTCCTCTTAAAATATAAAAATCAGCATTTTGTATTTATGAAAACAGTAGATGGGTACAGATGGATGATAAATAGGTAAAGTGTAAAACCACACAGATTAACAACAAAGATTAACATTATTATTTGCATATTAGCACAAGACAAAAAAGAATCAATAGGGTTTTGTGTCCAGAACAAATATAACACATACACATAAAGACATACTAGGTCAAGTTTCTTACCCAAAGGAGAGAAGAAAAAAGAAAGAATTCTAACACTCCATATAGATACTTTCTTAGAGTTTTTATGAGTGAAAAAAAATGCACATTGGGAACCTAGCTTCTTCGATTCCTGCACAACATTTATGCTTACTTCAATCACTCAACATGCTACACAATCCAAAGAACAATTTAACTTAGACCTGAAGGGATAGTTGCTGTTCAAAAAGAAAACTCATTTTTAAAACTGATTTGATACGTGTTTTCAACATATATTTCTCTCTCTCTTTTTTTTGTGTTTCACATTTCAGATTTAAGTTCTTCTTGAAACTATAAAACTGGGAATATATAAAGTTTACTTGTGTCTGGTTTCAAAGATGGCCTTCCCCCCCCCTTTTCTTTTCTTTTCTTTTTTATGCACAAAATGTCTGCCAAGCCTGAAAATGATGCAGATCATGTTTCTATGTCTGTTAGGTGGCGCTTACCAAGCAGTCTGGCTCTGGTCAGGGATTTTTCAACTGCTCACTGTGGTGGAATATTACAGTAGGGGATTGCGAGTGGGGTTAGTGGGAAGGAGGCTTTGTCCCTGCTGCATTTAAAATTACATCTAATCTTATCAAGGCGCTCCTCATTGTTTCTGGCGGCCGGGAGCAGGTACAGTACTGCTTTTGTTCAAGTCAGTAGCTTTGCTGAATAAAGTTGAGGGAAAAGCCAAGACTAAATAATTTTCTTTCAGAACCTCATGTGCTGATTGAAAAAATGCTTTGAAAGAGAACGAGAGAAGGGTGGGGGAGGGAAGACAGACAGGTAAAGTCACAATAGAAAAGTATCCGTGCGGTAAGGAAAGAAGCAGTGACTTTAAGATTAGGGGGAAAACTATTACAGGAAAAAGTTTGCTCAAAAATACTTTAATTCTTATCCTCTGAAATGGATGGGTTCATTTTCCTTGGCAGAATACAATCATCAAATTCAGGGAAACTACTTTGTCCAACTCTTCTAATTGAGTAAATTGAAAGGTAAACTTTTTTTTTTTTTTTTTTAATGGCACATAGGTACAAAGCATTGTTTCTCTTGCACAAGTAAATATTCCTAAAACTTGTTTGTACCAAGGGTCCCCCACTGATGTCCCTGGCCTTTTGATATGCTAAAATATAAGTGGAAGAGGCTTTGGTCACAACGCTTGAGGTCCTGGCAGACTGAAGACAACTATGTAGTAATAAATCCAAGTTCGAAAACCTTGCTCTGGCCAGCTTAGAACAAAACAGAGACATTATAATTCCAGCAACCAGAACAATGTAATTATCAGCAAGGAAACAAAAACAAAACAAAACAAAACAAAACAAAACAAAACCAGTGTTCCATGTGTCAATAAAGATTGCAAGTTAATTCAGACAGAAATCGTTGGCATTAAGATTTACAAGACATTCCATTACCGTAACTTGAAAATTAAGATGAAAAGTAGCTTGTCCTAACATGTTCGGTTTTAAAACCTGGTAAAGTAACCTTAGTTACTCACAGACATGCTCTGGAAAATAAAGTTTCTACCCAGAATGACTGCTTTGGATTTTTATCATTTATAATTAAATTACATTAAAATACATTTAACATATTTTCTGAAGCTCCAAAAATATTTTTCAGTGTGTGTTTTCAGAAGATTAAAAACCAAAGTGATTGAACTTCCCGATCAATAACAGTCCCACGGTAACTTTATTGTCTATGATTCTCATCTTTATTACCTACAGTGTATACTAATTATAATATTTAGCTTTAATATTATGGGTAAGAAAGTACCTCAAGCTGTGTGTTATAGAGGAGTGTAGATATAAATTCTGATTAGATACATTTTAGTGATACACTCTTTCTCTGTGTTATACTATTAAATAGACAACTATTTTGACACTTTTCAAAATAGTGTGCAGAGAAGTTGCAAACATAAAAACTACAGTTTAAGAAATTTACAAATTGCAAAGGTGCATTTTGTACTTTGGTAGATCGCTGTAAGTAACATATGACTAAAATCAACGTTCACATTATTTTTGATACATTAAAATCAAGTGTATACAAGTCAAAGCATTTTAAAGTTATACTGTAAGTACTTTAACTATCACCTTTTGTTCTTATATCCATTTGTTGTCTCGATCATCATGGAACCATTTGATTAATAGCTGCTATAATCATTGTGCAAAGTTGCTAAAATGAATTATAATCATGGTTTTTATGATAGTTTTCTTTAAATCAAACACAGTCAGATGTTCTATATACATTTTGTCATTTGGTTGCATTTCAAGTCATCTATTAAAAATAGTAAAGTGTCATCTATTTAAATGGATCGTTCTTTAACATAAAATCTTGTATAAACTGCCTTTGTGCATTTGCATTCACTTTAATTGTTCAGGGAGAAAGATTCATCACATAACTGATCACATTCAAAACTCACCTATTGCTGTTAATGTTTTATTGTGTTTTATAATTTGGTTATAGAAATCAAGAGACAGTATACATGTCACATTTGCAACAGCCAAATTAATTAAATGTTCAATTAACACATTTCAAAATGGGGTTTTAAAATTATGTCGTGACCCCTTAAAATGTCCTTTTCTTGCTTGACCTTTATTCTAGATGTCTTTTGCTTCTGCTACTAAAAATTCTTACATATCTCAATACTGTTGCCATTCACAGGAGTTATAAAATCATGATTCTCACTGTTAGTCATACTGAATAAAGACTTCCTTACTTTAAACGTTTTTTTAGAAATGGAAAAGGGATTGGGTCTTAGTTTTTACTGACTAACTGGATTCTAGATTGTGCATTTACTTTGACTTTCCTTAAATAATTTCTGCAATTTTTATTAAATAAATTAGATTTCACTTTCCCTTTTCCCAAACTGATCTCACACTGAGTGTTAATTAAAAGCTAGGGCTTGAGGTGGAAGAAAGAACTGGGAGAGGAAGAGTAGAAAGTGTTCCTAAAAATAAAAGGCGGGGGGGGGGGGGGGGGGGATCCAGTTCTTCTGGCTGTTGTTAATTCTCCTCACATACAAATTTGAAACATCTTGTTCTTTTGTTCCTAAGATGTCTCCTTTATTCCTCAGTTGAATATAAAGATTCAGTGGAGAGTTTGATTGAGGATTTATTACAACCAAAGAAAATCAGGGGAGATCAATTCAGATATTTTCAACTATGTGTACTTATGCAATACATCATTTAGAGATGGTTAAATCTGGACATCCTTGATTTTGAAAACAAGAAAACTGACACATAAGAAGATGAATTGATTTTACCACGAGCTATAGCCCATCAGCGATATCACCCTGAATGCTAAATTAAAACTCATGTTTTAGGAGATATGCTAATTATTTGACTCTCTTGCAGTTTTGGAAAATAAACTTCCAATGGGGAGAAAAAAAGCCTCTTTCTCTTCACAATTAGTCAAATTATTTGCTTGAAATAGTGACTAATTTGGTTGCCTTCCTATGTATTGATGCTCATTAAACATTCATCTCCTAGAATAGGGGGCTGTATTTTTACTGACTTCTGCAATGCGGTCTCTATGCTGTGAACAAGTGCCTTAAACCGTGATACTTTGAGCACATCCGTCCTGTACACAACTTCCACATCAACTATAGTGAAAATCACATATGCTCAAAGGATATTCAAAATTATAGGTGACTTCATAAGATGTTTTGATTGGATTAGGGGAAAGCTCGGGCTTTTATTAAAAATTTAATTCAGTAATAGTCAATGACAAAGTGTTCTCATCACAAGCTCCAAGTGCATTACCCAGTTGCAGATTTTTCTATGCTGAGTCTCATCCACCACGGCCCTAACCCAGCCCCTGTCCCTTTAATTCCGAGCCAGGGGAGACCTTTGTAGGGGCATAGGAGCCTCTCATGTCCAGCCACAGGTTCCTTCTCCATCATCTCCTTCACCCTTGCCTCCCTCAAAGTGAAGAAGCTCAACAAAAGGGAAGTAAAATTGGGGGTGGGGGGCGGGACTCAAGGCCCAGGGATTCTACCGGTTCGGCCTTGTGGCTTAATGAATATTATTTGTTACAATGTGACAAAGTGGTTGAATAGCCTTTGAAGGACAGAAAACCCCCATAGAAGACCCCTACCCCCATAGAAAACTATAGTCTGAGTTCCCACCAGTTTTGTTTTGTTTTGTTTTGTTTCTTTCCAACAAACCCTACTCATGAACTGGAGCTGTGTATTCTAAGGAGATACAAAAATAACAAAATTCCAAATTAAAGAATGGAGTGCTCAGGCATACTCTTCACAGGTAGGTTGCAATTCCAGCAGTCCCCAACAAATCCAAAACAGCAAATACCCACACCATTTTACAGGAAGTTGTCAGACAAAAACAAGCTGTCCTTCTGGTATCTGGGGACGAGAAAGAAAAAGCAAGAACTCAAAACTTGACAGGCGGTGGCTTTAGGTAGAGAGAGAGAAACAGTCTTACATTCTTCATTAACATTAGTTTTTGTTAATTAGGAAAGTTCCTACTGTGAAAAATACTACCAGAAATGCCAGATGAAGTGTCCCCAGACACAGTTCAATATTAGTGACATAGCAAATATGTCAGGCAAGGAGTTTCACAAGTGCTAATTTATAGATCTGATATTTAATTTATTGTAAGATTTCTCTTACTGTAATAGATTTTCTGGTTATATATCTCTAATAAAAATTTATTTTCTATTTTTTCTCATGTTTAAAAATGAACCTCTATTTTCCAAGGAAACCAGCTTCCAAATACTTAATGATAACCTTAAGTTCTGGTGAGTTGAAAATATAAGCTGTGAGTTGCTTGTCTTTTCTACAAACATGGTGCTTTATCGGAAGTTCTTTATGTTGCTGCTCATTTTCAGTGTATCGGCATGGATGACCCCGAACACTACAAAGTTACAACGGCTTCACTGCATGATTTTAATCGGGACATAATCAACTCAGATTCTTTTTAGTTGGATGGAAGTGAAATGAGGGGTTTGGGAATATTGCATGTATTGTGACATATGCCTGCCAATCCCAGGAACAGCCTGATGGGAGGTAGAAAAATGATAATAGACACAAGATAGATTTATCGGGGGATATTTGCTTTGTCAGTTCTTACATGGAAACCAATCTTGTGCTGCTGCATTTTTTTCCCCCTGTTTTACCCTGAATTGCTTCCTCAACCACTTTACAAAATCTTTCATTTTCCAAATTTCAAAGATTTTCAAAATCTTTCGACTGGTCTGAAGTTGCTGATCTGCGTTGCAAAGACATTTTCTCTGTGATAGACCCAGCAACATGCATTCTGTTCTTGAGCCAGATCTTACGTTTCTGCTCACGCTCCAGATGAATCCAGGAGGGCCGCGATGAGATGAGTGGAGTCAAAGCGGCCTGTTGGATGCTTTGGCTCTTAAACTTTCACACTGAGCCCAGCTCAGTCTCCTCTCACAAAATAGTCTTCGCAGAAGTGGAGAACTTTCTGATGAAGTTTCCCCATGACCCACAATAGTTGAATTGACTACTTTTTAAGTGTCCTAATTTTGTGCAATTTAGACTCTTTCTATAGGAAATAAAGATCCCCCTTTTTTAAAGCTCAGCCCACACAATTATAACAAAATGTTTCTTTTTAGTCCAAAATAAAATATGTGTAAGTTTTTGAGGTCATCTAAATGTGACCAAACTTACACTCAGCAAAATAACCTGCCGCTGAGCTAGAAATCCAGAATGTTTCTTCTTCTCTGGCTCACACACTAGCATTCCTCATGGCATGTAACTCTTATCAGTTCGAAGCTGTTGAAGCATTCTAAAATTTAGGGTAAGTGCTTGAAGAGTCTAGAGCAAAAAATAATAGAAATACATTTCAGTTGTTGTGATTTGGAAGAACACATCTTCTTCCCCTGGGGGCTTAATGAACGCTGCAAATTTTACCCTGATTTTTAAAATGCATTGACAGCTTTTCTAATGTTCCTTAATCAGGCTTTAATTTCTTAGTTCTTGTAGTTGGCAGTATTATTGTATTTGAAAACGATAAAAAGAATCATTCAGGAGATTTTTTTTCCTCCTTTCTTTCATTCCATCTTAATAATCTAAGGCATAGAGAATGATAATGCACTGAGTTCCAATAGCTTTTGATATTCACCCACCAAACTGTTCAGGAGAGAGAAAGACCAAACAGGAAAGAATAAAAAGCCTGGTTTTTATCCTATGAAAACTCCAAGTTTTTTTCTCTTTTGTCCCGTAGGTGGTAACCGGGGACTTTCAGCGTGCAGAGACCCTTCGCCGTAGCATTTGCTGGGGAATGCCAACAGGGTCCAGTTTTGTTGTGCAAATGGTTGAAACGTGTGTTTATGTCACCTGAGGAAATAACCTTCTCGAAGAAACTAAGTCTGTCCTGGGTTGAGATGGAACCAAGCAATCTGAAACATGGCCCATCTGCAGCCGTGTCTTTCTGCACCAAGCTGCTTCTGGTCATTTCCAAACAATATATCATAGAAAAACATGTATGTAATATATTTTAAGGGCAAATGGGAAATGCTTCATCCACCTGCTTAAAGAAGTTAACAGGATTCAATAAATTATTTTACAAATATTTTCCTTCTCGATGGTAACTGAGAGGTCATAGCACCGTGGATCAATATATATTTGGGAAATTTTTCTCAACTAAATTTGACCAACCTACATCTGATTTCAGATGACCTCTAGTCAGATTTCCAGGAGGAAGAAAATCTCAAGAAGTGTCTTTTCTGGACCAAAGGGCTATGGCATCATGTCAAAGATTTGTGTTTGAATTCTAGCTCTGCCATTAATTTACTCAGCAAATACTTATTGAAAGCCTAGTATCTTCCAGGCACTATAGTTATCTATCACTGGATATACGATAGTAAGTAAGAAAGTCATCATCAAGCAAATAGGCAATTGTGACACAGGATAATAAAAGCTATGACAAAGTACAGCATTCAGAAACCCCTGGGAAGAGCACTGTATTAGTTTCTTATGACTGCTGTACCAATCTGTCAAAACTTGGTGCCTTAGGATAATATAAATGTATTTATATTACAATTCTGGGGGTCAGAAATCTGAAATGCAACTCATTGGGCTAATATCAAAGGGCCAGCGCAGCTATGTTCCTTCTAGAGGTTCTAGGAAAGAATCGTTTGGTTTTTTTTGCCTTTTCCAGCTTCTAGAGGCTGTCTGCCTTCCCTAGCTTGTCTCCTTTTTCCACCTTTAAAGTTATCAATGACCAATGGAGTTGGAGTTGTTGTTGTTGTTGTTGTTGTTGTTTTCATGTTACAAATCTTTGACACTGAATCTTCTGCCTCCCTATTCTACTTATAGGGACTTTTACAATTGCATTGGGCCCACCTAGAAATCCAGGATAATCTCTCTATTTCAAGGCCACCTGATTAGCAACCTATATTTCCATCTATAAGCTTAATCTACCCTTTCCAGGTAACAAAACATATACACAGGTCTAGGGATTAGGACTAGAATGTGGACATCTTTGAGGGCTGTTATTCTGCCTATCATAAGCAGCATGGAGTGAGAAGGATACGGAGTGAAGAAAGGCTTCTAAGAGGGTTGAAATGTAAGATAAGTCTTAAAGGATAAGTAGAATTTAGGTAGATAAACAGAAGACTTGGCAGGGGTGGGAGTGGGCTTCTTTGTTTTTGTTATAGCAACAGCATGTTTAAGGGCCCAGGGGGTGAACAAAACATGGCACATGGGAAGACAAAAGAAAAAATTAACTGTAACTTAAGCAGAGACTGTGAGGGTAAGAGGATGTCCTGCAAGACACTAAGTCCGATGGTAAGCAGTTATGCAAGACATTGGAAAAGATGATAAGAGTTCAGGAGCGTGTTAACTAGCATGCAGACAGGAAATTCGGAGAACAACATGATTGACACATTTGAGCAATGTGTCACCCTGGGTCGGCAAACCCCATGTTTGGGGGAGCATTGAAGGAGGGTGGGACAGTTAACAGGATAGAAAAAAAAAGTTAGCTGTAGCTAACTTAGGTGGAAGGTCACAGACGATCCTGGGTAACTCTGCATGGAAGAAGTCATAGCAAAATTGATTAAATTCAAAATGAATGAATTGCAATTGTGATTAGTGCCATGAAAGAGAAGTGCGGTGTGCAAGCACAATACACATCAGAAGCCCTAGACTTAGCTGAGGGTCAGAGAAAAATTAAGAAGAAATATTTAAGCTGAAATCTGAATAATAATTGAGAGATCACTAGATGAAGGGGGAGGGACTTCCAGAAAGAGAGAACAACAAACACACAGAGCTTACGGTAGGAAGGAGCATGATCTGTTCCAGAAGCCAAAAGACTAGTACCTACAGAGAGAGAGAGAGAGAAGACGGGGAAAAAGGAGAGTTGGACAAATCGAGGCTGGTGGACAAATCGAGGCTGATGGCAGTGGGTGTGCGATCGTCGAGTTCTGTAGGGACTGTTAAGGATTGGAAACATGGTCCTGAGAGCAGTGAGATGCTACCCAAAAGAATGGCCTGACTGAACTATCCTTTATAAAGATCATCTGGCTGCAGTATGGTGAAAGGATCCAAGGAGGTAAAAACAATCCACCTGCGAAAGAGCTCTGTCATTTGCTTAGACAGAAATGCTGTATACAGCAGAAAGAGAAGCAATCACTGCTGGAAGGAAAGATGACTACCGTTGATTCTGCCTTCCAGAGAATTGGCATAATTCATCTCTGGGGAGATGGCTCTGGTTTTTTTTTGTTTTTTTTTTTTTTTTTTTTTTTTTTTTTTTTTTTTTTTTTTTTTTTTGAGAAAAACATCTTCATGGTGTAAGCTGTTTCCTTTCATCGAGAAAGGTCAAGTCTCTGACCTTTTCGTCCCTAGATGTTTGGGGCTGGATGGAGGAGCTAAAAATCAAAGCTGCCCGTTACTCTGCAGTTTAAAGTGAGAAGAATTTGGTTGTGATGCAGGCAGCCCAGGATAGGGGCCTGGGAATGAGGAGAACAGGGAGTTGCCAGAAAGATCCAGGAAAAAAAAAAAAAAAATTAAGAGGGCTCCTGGAATATAGCTGGAGGCTGGAGCGCCTAAGGGCACATAGCCATGAAAAGCTTCCGATGGAGGGGATGGCTGACAAATTACTTGAAACATTCATATCTGTACCTGACATTAAAGTTGAAGTATTTTCAGACCTGTAATTACTTTCTGTAACTGTCAAGCCTGCGGTAAAATGTTGCCACTCATAGGAGCCCCAGTTTGCGGTGCTTTGCTAGGGTACAGGAACAGGAGCAGCACCCCGAGGCCAGCGCAGGCATGAACACCCACAGGAACAAACAGCCGGCCGTGGTCCAGAGCAAGAAACAGCGCGGGGAAGTCACAGATGTGCACTCACATAGGAGAACATGCACTCCAGCAACACTCCAGAGAGATTCGGGAGGATTCTGGGCTTCCCACAGTAGAGTTCAAGGCATTTGATTTAGATATTAAAGTTAAGGATCACCATAGGAAACTTGCAGATACGAAAATAGGAAACATCTGGATTGTAGTCGTTTATATTTGGGGTTAAACCAAACATGATACTTGCTTGATAGCTATGACTATTTAATGTTCGTTCCCAGCTGAGAAAGTCTTGACAATATTTTTTAGAAATTTTCCACTGAGGCTATTTTTGTAGATGTAACTAATAGCTTACTGAATAAAGAAATGTCCTAAGTGTCAAATGTTACATACTATGCAAAATGAAATAGAATATTCTCTTGATCAGAATTTTTCAACTGTCAGAATGCATCAATGTGCTGCAAAGATGCATGTTGTGATGTCATTCCTGCTGCTTTTCTAGCAAGTTCTGGCCACAATGACAAAAAAGTCTGATCTTTATATACTGACTATCACAACCAAAGCTAATAATCAAAAAATAAGCTTTATATCATGTGGTCTCTATTAAAATACCAAAACACAGGAAAACTTTTAATAAAACATTTGTATTCCAGGGACTTGCCCAAGCATTTTTTTCTTGTAATTTTTAGCTTACTTGAGTTTACAGAAGGATTTCATCTGCTTTTGCAGATTCACTGGTCATAATGAGGACATTAAGAGGCCAGCTGTTACCCAAGACATTTTGTGAGTATCTGTAGTAAAATATGCACATATAAAGCAAAATAAAAATTCAGGATGAATTGTGTGGGACATTTTTATAAGCCTACGTAGTCATAGCTATCCAGATGAATCATGGCAAACATTGTAATTTAAAAAAAAAAAAAAAAGCTATCCAGATAGTTGTGAGAAAGGCAGAATCCCCCTTACTTCTCTACATTGTGTTAAATACGGCTTGAAGTCCGTATTCATGAAAAATGTCAGCTCTTAACTTCATTATGTTTTCTGTTCACCTGTGATTATTTAGAAACTTCTACAGTCAGTATTAAGTTTCAAGTCAAAGAAATGTAAATGGTCTTTTTCTGTAAGTCTTCTTTCATTTTCCTTTATTTATATTCCAAAATGTTCAGCTCAATAATGACAGAGGTTTCCATAAGAAAGCAGGTTTCCATGACATCAGTTCTACAAAAGGCACAAATAAATTATTTTGCGAGGTAATATTAGTTTTGCCTTTGCCATTC
This sequence comes from Panthera uncia, assembly GCF_023721935.1. Taxonomy (NCBI): domain Eukaryota; kingdom Metazoa; phylum Chordata; class Mammalia; order Carnivora; family Felidae; genus Panthera; species Panthera uncia. Next base: position 115,310,218 of record NW_026057577.1, read on the forward strand.
ACCTACTCAATCCTATTTGAACTAGAACCTATGATACGTCAGACAATCAGTATGTGATTCTCATGAACCATGTGGAAATGGCCAGCAACACCCCTTGTGCGCACAACGTTCACGGAGAAATAAAAGACAAGAAATGCTGTGTGGATGCATTTATTCCATAAGTATAAATTCATCTTGCTTTTCTTTTTTTTTTCAAGAATGTATTCTATGAGATTTGTACCACAAACTCTGTTTCTATCATTCTGTAATTACTAACAGGCCAGGGGAAGTATTAGCATTAAAGGCAATCTGTTTTCCAAGAAAACCATAATCTGTCACATTGTCCAGAATTGATTTTCTTAATCCTCATATTTTATCAATTTAATTAAATACAATTCAAATGATCAACTCTTAATATCCTTCCCATTAGTTTGGTTGTAGAATTATTGCAAAAGTCTGTGGTACACAGTCACCTTTTTAAGAGGAAAAAATATGCTCAAAATTAAAGCACACTTCCTTCTTTCTACCTTGGTTATAATAGTGAATAGGTGTGAAGCACTATCGGGGTGGTTCAACATCGTGCTAAGCACTGTTAATTCAATATCTCATTCATTCTCACAAGAACTCAAGGCTGTTAGGTAGCAGTATCTATAGATCAATGGTTCTCAAACTTGAGCATGTATCAGGATCACGTGGAGGTAAAACACTCGTTAAAACACTCGCTGCATTCCATCCCCAGAGTTTCTGATTCCGTCAGTCTAGGTGAAGGCCTGAGAATTTCCATCTTGAGGAGGTTCCCGGGCAGTGCTGGTGCTGCTGGTATGTGGACCACACTTTGAAACCCACTTCTATGGATCGGGTTTCAGAGTACGATGGCCCACAGGCCAAACCCAGGCAACTGGGCTTTTTCTTGTTCAGTCCACAAGATAAGATTGGTTTTAGTTTTGAATAGTGAAAAAAAATTCAAAAGAATATTTTGTGACACGCAAAAAAGTCATATGAAAGTCAAATTCAGTATCCATAAACAATGTTTTACTGCAATGCAGCATGCTTGTTCATTTATGTATTGCCTACAGCTGCTTCCACACCACAGCAGCAGAGTTGAGTGGTTGTAAAAGACTCCCCTCTGGCAACCCCTCCCCTCTGGCAACCACCAATTTGTTTCACATCTTTAAGAGTCTGTTTGCTTTTTTGTTTGTTCATTTATTTTGTTTTTCAGATTCTACAATAAGTGAAATCATCTGGCAACTGTCTTTCTCTGATTTATTTCACTTAGTATAATGTTCTCCAGTTTCATCCATGTTGTTGCAAATGGCAACATCTCATTCTTTTTTATGGCTGAGTAATATTTTGTTATATACATACAAATATATACATATATACATACATTTATATACACCATATCTTCCTTATCCATTCATCTGTGGATGGATACTTTGATTGCTTCCATTATTTGACTATTGTGAATAATACTGGAATAAACACAAAGGTGCATATATCTTTTCAAATTAGTGTTTTCATTTTCTTTGGGTAAATATCCAGCAGTGGAATTACTGGATCATATGGTATTTCTATTTTTAACTTCTTTGAGAAAACTCCATACTCTTTTCTGCAGTGCTTGTACCAATTTACATTCCCACCAACAGTGCACAAGGGTTCCCTTTTCTCCATATCCTGGCCAACGTTTGTTTGTTATTTTTTGTCTTTTTGATACTAGCCATTTTAACTGGTATGAGATAATATCTCATTTTGAATTGTGTTTCCCTGATGATTAGTGACATTGAGCACCTCTTCATGTGTCTGCTAGCCATCTATATGTCTTCTTTGGAAAAATGTCTATTCCGGTCCTCTGTCCATTTTTGAACCTGATTGGGTTTTTTTTTCTTGGTATTTAATTATGTAAGTTCTTGATGTGTTTTGGATATTAACCCCTTATTGGATACACCATTTGCAAATATCTTCTTCCATTCACAAGTTTGCATTTTGTTTTTTCTTCATAGTTTCCTTTCCTGGACAAAGGCTTATTTTGGTATAGTCCCAATTACTTTATTTATTTATTTATTTATTTATTTACATATTTACTCATTCACTTACTTACTTATTTTTTTTCTTTTTTTCTTTGTTGCTTTTGTTGCCCTTGCCTAAGGAGATATATCTATAAATATGTTGTTATGGCTGATGTCCAGCAGATTACTGCTTATGTTTTCTTTTAGAAGTTTTAAGATTTCAAGTCTCATATTTAGGTTTTTAATCTATTTTGAGTTTATTTTTGGTGTGGTGTAAAAAAGTGGTGCAGTTTCATTCTTTTTCATGTTTCTGTCCAGTTTTCCCAACACTTATTTATGCAAAAGACTATTTTCCCCATTGTAAATTCTTGCCTTCATCACAGATTAATGGACCATATAAGTGTGGGTTTATTTCTGGGCTCTCTGTCCTGTACTATTGATCTATGTGTCTATTTTTGTGCCAGTACCATACTATTTTGATTACTGAAGCTTTGTAGTAGAAATCTAGGATTATGATCCCTCCAACTTTGCTCTTCTTTCTCAAGATTGCCTTGGCTATTCAAGATCTTTCATAGTTGATACGAATTTTAGAACTACTCTTGTTCTGTGAAAACAGGTTATTGGTATTTTGTTGATAATTGCATTGAATCTGTAGATTGCTTTGTGTAGTGTGGACATTTTAACAATATTGCTTAATTCAATCCATGAACATGGAATACCTTTCTATTTGTTTATGTTGTTTTCAATTTCTTTCATTAATATCTTATACTTTTCAGACTATAGGTCTTTCACCTCCTTGGTTAAATTTATTCCTAGGTATTTAATTCTTTTTGGTACATTTTAAAATGGGATTATTTTCCTAATTTTTGTTTCTGTTCCTTTGTTATTAGTGCCCAGAAATGCATCATATTTCTGTATATTAATTTTGTATCCTGAAATTTTACTGAATTCATTTATTAATTCTAATAGTTTTTTGGTGGCATATATAAGGGATTTTTCTATTTGGTATCATATCTACAAATAGTGGCACTTGTGCTTCTTCCTTACCTATTTGGATGCCTTTCATTTCTTTTTCTTGTCTGATCACTGCATTCAGGATTGCCAGTAACCATGTTGAATATAAGTGGTGAGAGTGGACATCCCTGTCTTGTTTCTGACTGTACAGGAAAAACTTTCAGTTTTCTCCATCAAGTATGATGTTAGCTGTGGGTTTTTATTATGTTGAGATATCTTCCCTCTCACCCACTTTGTTTAGAGTTTTTATCATGAATAGATATCATATTCTGTCAAACATTTTTTGCATCTATTGAGATAATCATATGCTTTTTATCCTTTTTGTTAATATGATGTATCACTTTGATTTGCAAATATTGAGCCACACTTGCATCCCTGGAATAAATTCCACTTGTTCATGATTAATGATTCCTTTTAATGTATTGTTTTACAAATACAAACTGAATTCAGTTTGCTAATATTTTGCTGGAAATTTTTACATTTGGATATATCAGGGATATTGTCCTATAGTTCTCTCTCTCTCTTTTTTTTTTTTTTTGCAGTGTCTTTGTCTGGTTTTAGAATCAGGGTAATGCTGGCCTTGTAAGATAAATTTGGAAATTTTCCTTCTTCTTCAATTTTTTGGAATAGTTTGAGAAAAACAGAAATTAACTCTTCTTTAAATGTTTGGTAGAACTCATCTGTGAAGCTATCTAGTCCTGGACCTTTGTTTCTTTGTTTGTTTGTTTGTTTGTTTGTTTGTTTTTGATTACTGATTCAATTTTGTTAGTACTAATTGGTCTGTTCAAAGTCTCTCTTTCTTTCTGAGACAGCTTTGAAAGATTGTATGTTTCTAGGAACTTACCCATTTCTTATAAACTATCTAATTTGCTGGTGTATGATTTTTCATGGTGTTTTCTTATACTTTTTTGTATTTCTATGGTGCCTACTGTTATTTCTACTCCTTCATTTCTGATTTTATTTATTTGAGTTCTCTCTCTTTTTTACTTAATGAGTCTGGCTAAAGGCTTATCAACTCTGTATATCTTTTCAAAGAATCAGTTCTTGGTTCTATTCTATTCTATTCTATTCGTTCTTGGTTGATCTTTTCTATTTTTTTTATCTCTATTTCATTTATTTCTGTTGTAATATTTATTATTTATTTCCTTCTACTAGCTTTGGGCTTTGTCCTTCTTTTAGTATTCCTTTAAATGTAAGGTCAGGTTGTTTATTTGAGATTTTTCTTGCTTCTTGAGTTTGGGTAAGCCTGTGTTACTATAAACTTCCCTCTTAGAACTGCTTTTGCTCCATTTCAAAGATTTTGGACATTTCAAAGAAATGTGTTTCATTTTAATTTATCTTTATGTGCTTTCATCTATCTCTACGTATTTTAATTTTCTTCTTGATTTCTTCATTGACTAATTTGTTGTTTAGTAGCATGTTAGTTAGCCTCCATGTGTGTATGTTTTTTTCAGGGTTTTTTTTTTTCTTGTAACTGACTTCTAGTTTCATCCCATCATAGTCAGAAAAGATGTTTGATACAATATCAATCTTTTTAAATTTATTGACATGTTTTGGGGCCTAACGTGTTCTACTAGGGAGAATTGTCACACGTGCATTTGAAAAGAATGTGCATTCTCTTGTTTTGGGATAGAATGTTCTGTATATATCTGTTAAGTCTATATGCTCTAATGTGTTGTGCAAAGGCATTGTTTCTTTGTTGATTTTCTGTCTGATGATCTAATCCGTTGATGCAGGTGGGGTGTTACAGTTTCCTTCTATTATTGTAGTACTGTCAGTTTCTCCCTTTATGTCTGTTAATATTTGCTTTATGTATTTAGGTGCCTTGTGTTGTGCGCATAGATATTTACAAATTTTATATTCTTTTGTTGGATTGATTCCTTTATCATTACATAATGTCCTTCTTTGTCTCTTGCTACAGTCTTTGTTTTAAAATCTATTTTGTCTGATATAAGTATTACTACCCTGGCTTTTTCTTCTTTGCTTCCATTTGCACAGAATGTCTTTTTTAATCCCTTCACTTTCAGTGTGGGTTTGAAGTGAGACTTTTAAAGGCAGCAGATAGATAGATCTTGTTTTTTTTTTTTTATCCACTCAGTCCCCCTATATCTTTTGATTGGAGCATTCTGTCCACTTACATTTAAGGTAAATAGAGATAGATATGTACTTACTGACATTTTGTTAATTGTTTTCTAGTACTTTTAGTTCTCTATTCCTTTATTCTTGTCTTCCTGTCTTCCATTGTGGTTTAATGGCTTTCTTTACTGTTGTGCTTGCATTATTTTCTCTTATTTTTTTGTGTATCTAGTATAGGTTTTTGATTTGTGGTTACCATTGGGTTCATATATAACATCCTATTTGTATAACAATCTATATTAATGGTTGCTTAAATTTGAACACATCTTTAAAGCACTACATTTTTACTCCCTCCTCCACATTTTATGTTTATAATGTCATATTTCACACCTTTTTATTCTTTGTATCCCTTGAATAATTTTTGTAGATATAATTGATTTTACTGCTTTAGTGTTTGCTTCATAAGTTATTAATCCATTCTATTTCATGTACATTAGTTTTTACGTGTGAAATTTTTTCCTAATTTTTTATTTCTAGTCATGGATTCCTCTTTCCAGTTAGAGGAAATTCACTATTTTTTTAATAGATTGCTTGAATTAGTGATGTGAACAATCTCTGCACTTTTTCACTAGCTCATTAATTGTTTTTGTTTAAATTTATTTTTGTTCTCTTCAAACTCTATCTTGCTTATCCACAGTACTGCTATCCTTTTTCCACTAGTATTACATTTCTGTTTTTTTTGTTTTGTTTTTTTTTTTATCCAGGGGATTATTTGTGTGGAGAGAAGCTATTTGATTCACCTGAAGTTTATTTAGATTCGGGGAATCTATTGCTCAAAAAATCAGCTTGTTGCTTCAATGGCATACTACAGACGAATAGAGTATACATTTCATAAAAGATCTCTCAGATTATTTCCATATTTCAGAGTAATAACTTGTGATGGGAAAAGCAGAAAGGCTTCTGAAGTTCAGCCTGGATTATGCAGGAATAAAAAATGAAGTAATAATGATGACCTCATAGGTTCAGGCAACAGGGGTTGACTGATGCGGTTAAGATTTCTGTAGGCAGATCAGGGCAGTGTATTTCACAGGGATATCATCGTCCACAAGAGCAAGAGTAGTGTCAGCAGTCAAAGCTCCTAAACTATCGCCCAGCCTGTCAACACCAAGCTATTCAAAATGGCGTCATTCAGCTTGAGACTTTTTTCTAATGCACCATTTCAGGTTTCTTTAAGGCGTGGGGGAGAGGGGGGAAGAAACTCAGTGCATTATTTCACATGCGAAAGCAATGATTTGAGAATAATTTAAAGTAGATTTCTAGCAAATGTTCTAAAATTTCAGTAACGAAAATGTATGCCCAGAGTATATAGCTTTTTAAAAGCAAAATCAAATCTCTTCATTTTTTGTCAGGATTATTTGACCAGTTCTGCTGAATTTTGTTATCTTAAGTAAATCATTTTGCCCGTAAATAATTAAAATGAAATGGAATTAGACAACAGAACCTATAAGTAAACAAATATTTGAGACTGTTTATATTTCTATTAACTAGTTAAGAATATAAATGGGAAATTTCTCTTTGCCAAGTAATTCATTGAAGGTCTTAATCAATTTCAAATAAAAACCTCACAGTTTAAGTCTAATTATATCACTTTAAATTTGAAGCATAGTAATTATTAGCTCTTTTCTTAATTAATATTTTCAACATTGCTACACTAATTATCTACAGATTTTTAAGGCGGTATTTAAGAATATAAGTCCAAAAGAGACGATGTAGTCCTACTGGTATTTAGGCTAGTTGCCAATTTGTCTCCTTTCTGACAATGCTGGCTTTGAACCAGGAATAGAGAAAGGAACAGCTGACATTTGGAAAACAAAACTTCATACTCCATCAATATTTTAAATAATGGCTACAAAAAGCAGAAATAAGAACTATATTTTTAAATTTAAAGTAGCACATCTGGTCACTGTTCTACAATTAATATTCTACTTTTTAAAATGAAATTTACCCAAAATCATAGCTTTACAAACTAAGGAATTTTACCAACATTTTTAAAACAAAATAATGATTCTTTCTGTTAACACCTAGCAATCATGATTATTAAAACATAAATACAAATGATAAAATATTGATGGTTGTTTAAGCCAGGTGATTGATAAATGGAGGCTTATTGTACTTTCTACTTTTCATCATGTTTGGGAAGTTTCATAATAAGTTTTTTTTAAAGCTTTATTTATTTATGTTGAGAGACAGGGGTGGGGGGAGAGAGAATACCAAGCAGGCTCCGTGCTGTTAGTGCAGAGCCCAGTGTGAGGCTTGATCTCACAAACCGTGAGATCATGACCTGAGACGAAATCAAGAGTCAGATGCTTAATCGGCTGAGCCACCCAGGCACCCCCTCATAGTAAGTTGTTTTGTTTGTTTGTTTTTAAGAAAAATACATAAACATAAGAGATCATGTTTCTATACTGATGGAACTATGAAAGAGATTCAATTAATTTTAAGGTAAATAAATCTTTAGGAGACCTAACGAATGACAGAGCTCAAGCCTTTACTTCTGAAGTTCTTATTCTGAAAATTTTAATAAAAGAATTATTGAAGTTCAAGCCCAGCAAACACTTAATTCAAGTTAAAATAAAGCTTAGACAAACATGTCTAATTTTTGAAAAACGGAATGCTCTGATTCAGTGCTAGTCTGTTTTGGATAACTCATCATACTAAAGAATATTGAAACCTAATGAGAGAGAAAAAAAAAAAATTCACCTGGCCAATTTTACTGTTACACTAACAGCTTCCTTTTTGAAGTCTACCTCTGGCTGCTGTTTTCCATTGTGAAGGTTCTTTCTTAAAGAGGCGAGCTGTAAAAGTAAATACAAAGGCTCCATCTGAGCTGTGCAGTGGGACGATGCCTAATCCATTAAAATAAGCCCTGGGAATTTTCAGAAAGGTTAGAGCTTTAATGCCTTTTACCTGTGCCAAATTTATTCTAAGTCCCCCATGTCAAAATTATAGATAGGCCCTCCAACCTGTGTCAGCAAATGTTTTTAACTTCTTCTCCACACCAGACTATATCAAACAACTATCAGAATTGACGAATTTGAGGAACAGCTAATAGAGCTATTAGTGGACAATAAGACGACCAAGAGGTAAAAGTACTAACTGGAAAAAGAAGAACCAAAGAGCCTAAATAATTCTCAACCTGTATACAGTAGCAATTAGTGATAAAAAATGAGTGTAGCCAACAGAAAAATTTTTAATGCCAATTAACACTAAAATTATAATTTAATTTAAATGCATGTCAACTGTGCATTTGAGCCATATTTTGGTTTCCAACACACAAGTCATTCCTCTGATAGTCTAGTAAGATTTTCAAGTGGCTCTATAGATGGGGAGCTCAAATTGTTCAATGCAGATAAAAGGGATATCTAAAAGAGAAAAGAGAAGGGCTATGTGTTAATGAGAAAAATCCTAACGGTACAATGGGTTTAAATCCTGACCTACGATGTGTTTCGTAAAGGAGCTAACTTGTAAGTGATTTTTTCCCTCCTCCTGATCCTTCACCAAAGCATCTTCAAAATGTGTTTGGCTTCTCTTTACTCTCTTGGTTTCATGGATCCACCCACCGTTCAAGAAACAAAGGATCAGTGATTCTGTAAGTGCACAAGCAAGCACACAGAAAGATAGGTGTATACATTTCCCAATTGTTTCCTATTTTATCAAATGTGTGAAGGCTCACAAATGGATTGTTGTTTTTTTTCATTATTTAATAAAAACTGGCAAGTACAAAAACAAATTTAAAATAATATCACCCAAAAGGACATTTTGTGGACAGAAATCCTAGCATTAATGAGAACAGAAGAGTGGTAGATGGGTTGATGGGATACACCCTTAACATTAGCCTTCTCTGAGAGTCTTCTTCCTCTGCAATTTTGTAATTCCAAATACTCTCCTTCCTATGAGAAAGAAGGAAAGTTCCATGGAAACAGGAATTTGTGCCTGTTTTTCTTCAGTATTGCATTCTTCAAGCCTGCACAGAGTAGGTGCTTGACAAGGACTTATTGAATGAAAGAATGAATGTTCTTAATATTACTGAGATGATAGAGTGATAATAGATTCCACCTCATTTTAAGTTTCCATAATTTGGAATTTCAATATGTATTACATCTTTCTTTAAAGGTTAGGCTTTCCATTTCAATTTCTTCTTCTAGAAATCTACTACTCAAAGGGTAATTTAAGGAAATAAAATACTTATAAAGAACAAGGAAACCACTTTCCCTTTGTGACTATAAAATGAAGCCAGAAAATAATTGAGGTGGCCATCCTAAATTACACTTCATTTGGGATAGTCTTTTGGGATAGCATCTAATGATGAATGTTATATTTTTGGCTACATAGCCCAACTTGGTTTTCTCGAAGCCCTTGCCAGCATTCTTTTTTGGCAAGGTGGGAATGGGAAGTAGAAGTGAAGGGTTTAAATATTTGGAAAAACTTTTTCCCGAGAACTTCTACTTAGTAGCACAATTATTATAGTTCTGTTCTCCTAGGATAACTTCCTCAGTGATTGATTTCCTACTTTATAGATTATAAACCTGTCCTCAATATAATTTTGGTATTCCTTTGATGATCTGTATTTAGCTGAATTTGCTACCTAACAGATGCCTGAATATTTAGAATCCCAAAGGACTACAATATCCTGTGGTTTCAAATTCCTGAGCAGTTGATCCAACAATTCTTATTTTGTTCTTGCTTTCCTACCATCTTGGGAGCCAGTGGCAGGTGCTCATTAGAGCTTATTCTCCATTTGCATACAGTTAATCCAAGTGGGACCCCAGAACAACAGCTTTTCCTTTTTTCTCTCCTTGGATTGATACCTCTTGTGGGCTTGTTTGTTTGTTTGTTTTTTCTACAGTCAGAATTTCTTTTCATCTACCTTTGAATATCTTTTATATAAAAAAAGATAAAGGAATTCTGACAAGATGATACATATGCAATAAACTTTAAGGGAAAAATAAAATATAAAATATGAATTCTTTGGTTCACTAGCTTTATGTATATATGGATCCACTTACTAATTTAGACTGATATAAACATAAAGGCAAGATAGAGTAAGAACAGTGCTGCATGAACAGTCAGATTTTCAACCAACTATAGTATTTGTAAGGGGCTTATAGATCCAGAGTATCTAGTGCATGGAATTAAAGACCAGGAAAGAACAATCAAATTTCAGATAATATATCTGAATTCAGATCGGCAAAGTGCCTTAAACTCTGAAACTAAATTCCAAAATAAAAGTTTCACTTTTACTCAAAACTTTCAAGCCATTAAAAGTGTATTTAAATAAATTTTGGTATTGTAAACATATGTTAAACCCATATTCGTACTACAGCAGTCTGAAGGACAGTGAGTGAAGGACACTGTATAAAAGATTATATAATCAATAGAATCATTCTACACATTTTTCAGTAAACTAACCAGAAGAACCAAAATTCAAATGACTAAAATTAATCAAACATTTAAAAAAGGTAAACCGAGGAACTGGGGAGGAAGGGGCAGGAAAAAGGAGTCAACAGAAGAACAAAAACTGGTTAATGCTTATAAGTAGGGGGAAATAATCGGTGACACAATTAATTGTACTTCTAAGTAACTAATCAAATTTTATTTAGGGGGAAAGTTCTACCTAGTTTATTTCATTTAATAGGAGGTGGTTCAACTAGTTGATCTTAACTTGAATTTTTGCGGTGGCACCTGTATGGCTCAGTTGGTTAAGCGTCCAACTTTGGTTCAGGTCACAATCTCATGGTTTGTGGGTTCAAGTCCCATGTTGGGCTTTGTGCAGACAGCTCAGAGCCTGGAGCCTGCTTCGAATTCTGTGTCTCCCTCTCTCTCGGCCCTCCTCCGCTCACATCCTGTCTCTCTCTCTCACTCAAAAATAAACATTAAAATAATAATAATAACTTGAATTTCCATGGCTTAAGATTATATGTATATTCCATGGCTTAACATATATGAAAACAGAAATTTTTAGGTTATTTTAATCACACCGTAATCAACTGCAAGGGTGTAAGTAACACACAATCCTAGTTACAAGTCTTTCATTTCCTAATGAAGTCATGGTTAACCAATATTCCACATATTAACAACTCTAGTCAAGACGTAACAACTTTTTTGAGAATAAAATGACTAACAAAGGTAGAAATTATGACTAGGCATACGTTAGTGAGTTTTTGAACTTTAGCTGAAGTAGCAATACAACAGCTCCAGTAACCATTTAGTCCACCCTTAGAACATGACAGGCCCAGTGCCATCAATCTATAGGAAACGAAATTGTTTTTGGCACAAGAAACTTAAAATCTAGCGGCAAGAGTAGGAGATACAGGCAATAAATGAAAATAAAACTAAATAATTTTAGGTATTGATAAGTGCTTTTTTCAAAATCCACATGCTATAGAGTAATTAGAGGTTTGTTTTCGTTAGGAAACTTTGGGATGACTTCTCCGAGAAGGCAACATTTGCATTGACACCTGATGGAATGAGAGGAAGGCAACCAAAACAAACCTGGGGACAAGATTCCAAGCACGTGGTAAAAGCTTCTAGATAGGAACAAATGTGAAATATTTGAAAGTCAGAACAAAGACCAGTGTGCTAGAATAGAATCAGTAAGAGCAGGGGGATGAGACCTGTCAGGTAGACAAGGAGGTCTTGGGGAGATCATGGAGCCTTGTGAAGAGTTTGGATAGAAATATAATTGTAACGGTAAACAATTCAATGTTTACCTTTAAGCCGGGTAGAACATGGTTAATGCATTATGATCACTTTGGCTGTTAGGTGGAAAGGAAAACGGGACTGCAGCGGCACAAGTGTGGAGGTAGGGAAACCAGTTGTAGTCGACAGGCACGTGACAGTAGTGCCTTGGACAGGGATTGCAGCAGTGGAAATGGCAAGAAGTAGATGGGTCAAGGCTATATTTCGGAGGTAGAGCTAACTGAACTTAGTGAAGGATGGAGTGTGAGAAGGCAATCAACCGTGAGTCCTAGGAGTTTAGTCTTAGCAACTAGATGGAGGATGGTGCCATTAACTGAGAAGACAGGGGCTTAAGGAGATTATTCAGACTTTTGTTTTAGTTACATTAAGGCTGTGATGTCTATTAGACTTCCTGGATGTGAGATAGATACATGATTCTGGAACTCAAGAGAAAAGTGTGGGCTAGAGAGGTGATAGAAATCTGAGTCATATCAGCATATAGGCAGCCTAGGGCTAGTATATGAAGTTCTAGAAGACCTGATAAGACTGTTTATACTTTCCCAGAACAAGAACATGCTAGAGGAAGTGGCCAGTGAGATAACAGAAAAACTTAAATCAGGTCAATGGGTGTCTTAGAACCTGAGGAAGAAAAATCCTCTCAAGAAGCAAGGAGTCAACCCCACCAAACACTGCTAAGATATCAAGACTAGTGAGGTTTGAATAAGTTTTAGGTCACTGACGACTTTTATGAATGTGCTAGTCCTCATAAAATCCTGATAAAATGTGAATTACTCTTTCTCACTTTACAGATGAAAAACATAACCTTGGGAAGGCTTAGCTCTGACTAACTTCTCATAATCTTACTGACCTTAGAGACCATGCATTTATCTGCTCTACTATGACTGCCTCAAGTCATTTGCAGAAATAAGTAGAGTTAAACAGTGTTTAAAATCTACTCCATACATATTATAGGTTTTAGTTTTACTTATGTAATACATCCATTGAGAAAGTATGGAACTCTTTAGTCCGTAACTGCAGACATTAAAAGGGAATATTGCAGTTACCACAATCTCTATTCTCAGAAGGAAGATAATACCTGGAAAACGTCAGTTGAGGGTCCCAAATGTCTAAAGAAAATCTTGGGACACTTCAAATTGAAAACCTTTAGAAGGAGGTCTCCAAAAATACAAAACCCATTGTGTTTTTTTGAAAAAGAGAAGAGTACTTTCTTTGCTCCCTGATTACTTTATACATAGAGTATTACATCTGGAAGCACATCTTTAAAGTATTCATTTTTATCCTACTGTTCACAGATATGTACTGAGCAGTAGGAGGTTCATTTGTGCCCATCACATGCTCAGAGTAAAAAGGGGAATTTGGTCCACTTTTACATTTCCATGCTCATTTTTTTCCCTAAAATCTCAAAAACTAGTACACAACTAATAGAATGAGTTATGAACGTTGTTCTCTCTTTTGCTTGAAAAAACTTTACTGAATTTAAATACATTATTGCTGATCTGAATATATGAGCCTTAGGATGAGTATCTACATATATTTAAGAACTAGGGGGCTGCCTGGGTGGCTCAGTTGGTTAAGCACCCAACTGAGTTCGGCTCCGGTCACGATCTTGCAGTTTGTGAGTTGGAGCCCCGTGTCAGGCTCTGTGCTGACAGCCTGGAGCCTGCTTCTGATTCTGTGTCTCCCTCACTCCCTGCCCCTCTCCCGCGCACACTCTGTCTGTCTCTCTCTCTCTCAAAAATAAATAAACATTAAATTTTTTTTGAAAAAAAAATTAGGAAACAGAAATTTTCAGGTTATTTTAATCACACCATAAAAAATAAAAAATCTAAAAATGGGATTCAGGGGCGCCTGGGTGGCTCAGTGGGTTAAGCGGACGACTTCAGCTCAGGTCATGATCTCGCGGTCCGTGAGTTCGAGCCCCACTTCGGGCTCTATGCTGACAGCTCAGAGCCTGGAACCTGTTTCAGATTCTGTGTCTCCCTCTCTCTCTGACCTTCCCCCATTCATGCTCTGTCTCTCCCTGTCTCAAAAATAAATAAAAAACGTTAAAAAAAATTTACAAAAATAAAAAAATAAAAAATAAAATTAAATAAAAATGAGATTCATTTTATAAATGAATTTTGTAAAATTGTGAAAAGCTTACTTGATTCAAACTTTCACGCATTGATTTGAATTTGAACAAACGATGAGTATACATATATATCAAAACTATAAAGTGTGTTTCAGTCACTTACCACTTAACTACTCTGAAGGAAGATTGCTGAATCATCAGTATCCTTATTTTCAGATACTGGTTAATCCACCTTTAAGCGTTATGCATAGGGTTTTGCTGGCTTTAAACAGTGGTTGGCTAGGATCAAAGTATGTTCAACTCCTTCTTCCTTTCTTCAGGAGCTTTCTGAACAATGGGGTAAATGGGACACAACGGTCATTTATTTCTAATCCTGATCATACCCATGATCTAGTGCCGAGCTCTCTGGTTCCCTGACCCTAACCTGCAGATTTATAGAGATCTCTCCCCTTTTGCTAAACCAAAAACCTCCCCATTGGTCTGCTGTAGCAGGCTAAGGAGATGAGCTGCCTTGGCTTCTGTGGGAGAAGCAGTTAGCTGTCAGGTGCCAGAGTGGACACATGCTGAAGAGCAGCTTTGAATCAGCAGCATGAAAGGAAAGAGTGGAGGAATGTCACCACATGGAAGGTGGCTTCCCCCACCTCCTCTGGGCAGTGATCTGGTTCCCTACTCATCATGGCTCAATCGGAGGCCCTGAATGAATGGAGTCAGATAGCAGTTCTTCCTTGCCGCAGTAAGAGAAGAAAAGACGGGAGAGGGATTTTCCCTCAGCACCTCACCCATGATTGCCCAGCATTCGCTATCCTGCCTCCATATTCCCTCTATGTTCTCCACGCAGAATACCCAGCCCCAGCTCAACCTTTGAAAATTGCATCTAGCTTAATATCTAGAATCTCTAAGGTGAGCACTGGAGGAAGAATTCTGTCCCCCAAATGTCACCCTCTTGGGATTCTCACTGCTTCCACCACTGTCACCATGCCCCTGACACCAGTGTTGTAGCAATCTCCTTTTACAATTCTTGTTCTCAGTCAGGGTAGCTGCAGTGACAAATACCAAAATCTCTGTGACTTAACACATAAGAATTTGTTCTAATTCTCATTCGCTCAAAATCCTCTGTGGGTGTGGGTATTCACAGGAACTCCTCAATTAGGAGCTGACTCAAGGATCCAGTAATTTCCATCTTAAGCCCCCACATTTTTAGCACATGGCTTCCAAGAAGGAAGACTCTTGAATGTGCAAGTTTTCCCTGTCTCATCAGAGAAACATCAAATGTATGCAGAAACTCATGGTCTTTTAGCCAAAACTAGCCGCCAGGCCTAGCCATACAGGTTGCACATCGACGGTGGTAAGCATGAAATATTTTTGCTACAAATAAACCAGGGGCCCCAAATCAGTGCCTTTCCAAAGCCCAGAAAGTAACATAAATATGCAAGGCTGCCTCACATAATAAACAGCAATGAGTTTTACTTCCTAATATGAGTTCATACATTTTCAATGAACATTTTGTTGTTTTATGAAATTCTAAGTCTAATGAACTTCTCCAAAAGATAGGCAGAGAATTCTTTTTTTTTTTTTTTTTAAGTTTCATTTACTTATTTTGAGAGAGGGAGAGAGAACAATCAGGAGAGGGGCAGAGAGAGGAGGTCAGAAGATCCTGTTGTCCCAACAGCAGAGAGCCCAATGAAGGGCTCAAACTCACGAACCATGAGATCATGACCCTGAGCCAAAGTCAGACACTTGGGGTGCCTCAGTGACTCGGTCGGTTGAGCGTCTGACTTCAGCTCAGGTCATGATCTCACGGTTTGTGGGTTTGAGCCCCACATCGGGCTCTGTGCTGACAGCTAGGAGACTGCAGCCTGCTTTGGATTCTGTGTCTCTTTCTCTCTCTGCCCCTCCCCCACTTGTGCTCTGTCTCTCTCTCTTAAAAAATAAACAAATGTAAAAAAAAAGTTTTTTTTAAAAAAGTCAGACACTTAACCAACTGAGCCACCCAGGTGCCCCAGTAGGCAAGAATTCTAGGACAAGGATGACTTGCTAACACAATCATCTTTCCTGTCTCATCTCCAGTGCCAGCTTCATCACCCAAACTAAGCAGTGTCTGGGAGGAGGACATAGGCAAAGCAGAAAAGGAGGAGCTAGGGATCACTGTGGTTCTCCCTAGCCTCCTGCCTCTTATGAGTGAAGGATCAGCAAAATAGAGTCCCTAAGAAGGACTTCAGAAGAGCGGTGCCTAGAGCGGTGCCTAGAAAGAGCTGGCCAATCTATTAGCTATAAAGTAGTACCTCATTTTCATTTCATTTTAATTTATTTATCTTAGTGGGTTTTTAAAAAAAATAATATGCTTTGTGAGGGGCATCTGGGTGGCTCAGTTGGTTGAGGGGACCGATTCTTAATTCTGGCTCATGTTATGTTCTCAGGGTCGTGAGACTGAGCCCTGCCTCTGGCTCCATGCTAATAATGCTGAGCCTGCTTGGGACTCTCTCTCTCCTTCTCTCTCTGCCTCTCCCCGACTGTTGCTCACTATCTCTTAAAATAAATAAATAAACGTTAAATATATATATATATTTTTTTAAAATATATATATTTTTTAAATATATATATGTAAAATATATATATAAATATATATATGTTAAATATATATATATATATGTTAAATATATATATAAATATATATATATTAATGAGACATTTGAATATGCTACTTTCCCATGCTCATTTTTCTGCCGTTTCACTTTGCTTTGTGTGATCATATTGCCCAGAGCAAAACTGAACAACAGGGGAATGGTTCAGAAAAGCATATTCCCACATTGTTGCTGCCTTTTGGGAGAGTAATCTGACAAAGCCTATTAGAATTAAATATACAAGTGACCTACCCACTAACCCTATTCATAGGAGTCTATCATTATAAAAAACCAAATACCAGTATATGAAGATATACGAAATGACCTACTTAAAGATGAATTGTTTAGAGTTGCTAAGAACTATAAACTGAGGTAGAAACCAAACAACTGTTTTATAGTCAGATTTATTATGGCTGAATATATTATGGTGTGTCCATAATTAATATGGATACACAGCCCTAAAGAGTACATCAGAGCTGCCCCAATTGTCATGGGAGATTTCCACAAGGCACTAATTAACAAGAACAGTAAGAAAAGTGTGTATTTTATAATCTCGTTTTTGGAAAGCCATGGCCAAAAACCCTCCACACATAGATTGGCATTGCAACATTAAAAAAATGTCTATTTCTACCATTTGATTGATCAACTCCACTTCAGGGTATATGCCCAAAGGAAATAAAAATAGATTATCAAAAAGATCTATGCACTATCATGTTTATTGCAGCATTATTCACAATAGCCAAGAAATGGAAACAACCTAAGAGCCCATCAATGGATGAATGGATAAAGAATAAATTATATATATGATACATATATCATATATATTTATTTATTCACACACACACACACACACACACACACAACCTATATTGGTGTGGAATATTACTCAGCCACAAGAAAGAAGGAAATCCTGCCATTTGTGACAATATGGATGGACCTTGAGGATATTACACTTAATGAAATAAATCATACAGGAAAAGACAAATATTGTTGATATCGCTTATATGTGGAATCTAAAAAAGTAGAATTTGTAAAAACAGAGAGCATAATGGTGATGACCATGCACTGGGAGTCAGGGTAATAGGAGAAATGTTGTTTGAAGGTACATATTTTCAACTAGTAGATAAATAAGTCCTGGAGATCTATGAGATTACAGTCTATGATTACAGAGAAAAATATTGGATTTTGAACATCAAACTTGCTAAGACAGTAGACCTTAATTATTCTCACCAAAAAATGAGATGGAATGATAATTACTACAGAGGTAAACATACTGCAATATATAAATGTTTCAAATCAACATGTTATTTACTTGAAACTTACACAATGTTATGAGTCAAATATATTTCAATTTTTAAAAGCTTATTTCAATCTATGTGTACCTGCTAACCAATGATGCCTCTCCCCAGTATTTGTGAACAGAAACGTATTATTGATAGAAGGTAATATTAAAGATTACCATTTGCATCCATGTGTGATGGACACTTAAACCTTCACATTAATCCTTCAAGGCAGAAATTATTATACACATAAATTATTATACACATATGTATTATATACATACAGGAAAATCCAGGACTTCAGAGGATAAGTAACTTGCCCAAAGTCTTGAGACAGAACTGAGCATCAAAGAAACTATATTCTCTACTACATGTAGGTAACCACATAGGTAAGTATGTACGTTACTCTTAAGTTAATTAACTAGCTATAAGGACCACTCAAAGATGTACATGGGCAAATATATAAATAAATTACCCAAAAAGTGGTTAGGAACTTGCAGTCTGCAATCAGATAGATGCAAGCCCAAATCCTGGCACTTTCCTTCAGTAACAGTGTTGCTTTGGCAAAATTATTTCATGTCTGAAGCTTCAGTTTTTCATTTGTAAAATGGTAATTTTGGAACCTACTTCAGTACTTTATCAGGTTATGGAGAGAATTAAATGGAAAATAAGTATAAAACCTAGAACCCACGTGCTCAATAAAAACTATAGATTATAATGTTCATTATTATTTTTATATGCAGAGTGATAATATCTGATCAAAATGTATTTAATATCAAAATAACAAATGTCAAGCTCTCTTATGTCTTATAAGCTGACTTATGAAATATTCAGAAAAACAGTGACATTAGCTTTAGTTTCTTCTTCACCTTGATGTTAAAACATCCTATTTTAACTTTTTTTTTCTTTCTTTAACCATCAGGATTTTTTAAGTTTTGGTTTTGTTTTTTTTACATTTTTCTTTTATTTAGTATAACTGACACACAATGTTACACTCGTTGCAGGTGATTTGGCAACTTAGTGATTTGCCAAGTTTATAACCTTATCCTATGTTCACCGCATGTGTAGCTACCGTCTGTCCCTCTATATTGCTATGATAGTATCCTTGACTGTAGTCCTTATGCTGTGACTTTTACTCCTGTGACTTATTCATTTCATAACTGGGAGCCTGTATCTCCCACTCCTAATCATCAGTTTTTAAGAAACATGCTCCTTCTTTCCTGTCCTTTCCTAGAACCCCTAGAATAAATCATACTTTGATTGCTTTCTCATGGTGACCTATTCTCAACTAACAATTTAACTATTTTTAGACGGGTAAGAGTCTCCTCTTTCAATAATTTGTTTTGATTTCAAAACCACTTCAGTTAATATTTACTCTTCTCTCATTATTTTGTACGGGAATTTCTTAAAAAACGGATCAAGTACTATAAATTCTTTTAAAGCCGCTGAATTTGGGGCCCCCGGCTGGCTCAGTCAGTTGAGCATCCAACTCTTGATTTCAGCTCAGGTCATGATTTGAGGGTGGTGAGATTGAGCCTGAGTGTGGAGACTGCTTAAGATTCTCTCCCTCCCTCTCTCTGTGCCCGTCTCCACTCGCTCTCTCTCAAAAAATAATAATTAATTAATTAATTAATTAATTTTTTAAAAGTGTTTCTAGGAAATAATGAATAGATACCCCTACAGTGGAGGGGAAGACCTTTAATGTCTATCTAAAGAGTTTGGATTTTGGGGCGCCTGGGTGGCTCGGTCGGTTGAGCGTCCGACTTCAGCTCAGGTCACGATCTCGTGGTCCGTGAGTTCGAGCCCCGCGTCAGGCTCTGGGCTGATGGCTCGGAGCCTGGAGCCTGCTTCTGATTCTGTGTCTCCCTCTCTCTCTCTGCCCCTCCCCCGTTCATGCTCTATCTCTCTCTGTCTCAAAAATAAATAAATGTTAAAAAAAAATTTAAAGAGTTTGGATTTTAATAAGCTTTCATCATAGTTGCAGATATGAGGCCTGGTTTCAGCACTAACACGGTATCAGCTCTCATAAAGGTTTGTCTGAAGAATGTTAAAAATAAAACCTGTTCGATTGTCTCACTGCTCTTGAGATCTTATTCTCAGTTGAAAGACTCCCTCTCAATTCAGTGGGACATTCGGGGTCCAAATGTATCCAGCAGTAATTATATAAGTTTATTTGCAGCTGCAAAGATAGGACAATTTGCCTCAGAGTGGCTTGAATATATAGGGGAACATTTTTCTCATGGGACACAAAGTCTAGAGACAGGGAGAGGGACTTGGCAGTTGTTTAGAGGCCCAGCTATATCAGAACAGTACATCTCTGATTCTCAAGTTTGTCACCTCATTGTCATAGTAAGGGAAAAGGGAACTGAGAATGGATGTTAAAATGGCCAGTCTCAGGCTCTGCCATAATAACTCTATGTGAAGGAAAACCTCAAGATGTAGAAGCTTCAGAATTAGCCCTGCAAGGTCACAGAAGACATGAATATAGATAATGCTCAATAGCTCATATTAACAGCTTTCCAATTTGGGTTGAATAAAAAACAAGTTAAGGATCCAAATCATTCTTGTAATACAGTTAAGTAGGAGATTTCTAAATTACCAAAGCAAGCACCAATATTTAAAGTCTAAGGTACCAGAGAGCAAAGAGATTCTTGAAACGCTTTTATTCTTTGTATTTGTAAGTGAGTTCAGTGCTGGCAGAACCCCATCACTGCCTACATTATTGATGGGGATATCTGCAAAGAAGCAGATGTTTTGCCAAGAAGGGGAATATGAATCACTGTATCTAATAAGATGAGAATCTTAGAAAACAGTCTACGTAGCTCATGAGTGAAGCCAGCAATTAATCTTGACATGTTTTGTAAAAGGTTTGGTTGCTTAACATTTCTCCCAAGTAATTTTTTTTTAAAGTTTGCTGTAGGCAGGAAGGTAAAAAGACTGGCATGCAGGAAACTGAACTTTTCTTTCCTCCAAAGGCCAACGGTACCCGTTGTATATTGAAATATGAGGTGCATCAGGATAGGAGATTAGACAAAGGCATTCACCAGTGTGCCCTCAGTCCCAACTTGCTAAAGGAAGTGATGAAGTGGCGCCATAGGAGACAAGGAGTCATGACCAATTTATTGCTCCATTCTGATGTTGCATATGTATGCAAAGTTTTATTTATAAAGATAATTTATGTGGCACTTGGGTTATGTGGTAATCACAGGACTTAGTGTCTAAAACTACATAATGTCATGTTGGAATGTAGACAGAAATTCTCTTGCATTGATCTACATATGAAAGCTCCCAAGAAACGTGCTAAAATCAAAATGTATATTTGATTCTCCATATACTTCTTTGAAGAGGAGAAAATGAAGATCTGTTATTTCTTAAAGTCATTGATTATTGTTATCCCCATTTGGGTCTACATATTGCTAAAAATAAATTATAAAATCTTGTATCAAAAACTGAATGTGGTTCCCTTATGTTCCTTTAATTCTAAGCTTTTAATGTATAATGTTGGTATTAATTTGTTTACTAGAAGTTCAAATAGAATAAGCTCAATGTTGAGCAGGAACCCGGGTTAAATGAAGTCAGGGTCACAATGTGTATTTGATCTCAGAACCAATATACTTTTTGGCAACTTTTCTATGAAAACCTAAATGGAATATGTATTTTAAATGTTTTTTTTAATGTTTATTTACCTTCATAGAAACAGAGAGGGTGTGAGCATGGGTGGGGCAGAGAGAGAGAGAGAGAGACAGAGACAGAATCCCAAGCAGGCTCCATTCTGTCTGCACAGAGCCCAATGTGGGGCTCAATTCCAAGAACTGAGATCATTACCTGAGCCAAAATCAAGAGGCGGACACTTAACTGACTGAGCCACTCAGGTGCCCTGGAAATTTCTATTTTAAAGAGAAGTAGGAAACAACTTCAGCTTTTTGAAATCCAGAAGTCTGTTCTCTCTTTATATCCATTTAATACATTCTTACAATGAATAACCTGCACTGTTTGATTGTTTCTATCATATTGAAATTTACATATACCACTTTCTTAAATTTATACATTCATTCATAATTCACAAAGAACAACAACTAAATCCATCACTAAATTTCCCAAGACAATAGGAAAACAAAAGACAATTTAAGGGCTGAACTTCCATAAATATCCTCATTATTTATTGTTTTCTTTTCTCCAACCCTTGCTCCACCTCTGTTCCTCTCTGGACTTTACCCTTATTTAACCTCTCATTATTGCCATCTGTTGCTTCTCAGTAAAGCATTTCACAGATATACACACTAATAGAGACTCTGTTAGGGAACTTACTAACTTGCATTATTGCCAATTATGAATCTAGTTCCATTTCTTGAGTGCGAGGCTCTTAAAAGCATCACTTTATTTTATATCTTTTACTCTCTAACTGCATTACCCAGTAGTTCTGAATACACACACACACACACACACACACACACAAAGACTTATACATGAGTATTCACAGCATCTTTATTGATATTAGCCAAAACTGAAAATACATCCAAAAGTGCTGAATGAATAAACAAATACTGGTATATACATACAATGCAATGTTATTCACCAATAATACAAAATTAACTATGGATATACATAAAGTAAGCAGATCAATGGTTGCTGCAGAGGCTGGAAGGAACTTTTTGGGATAATGATGGTCTATATTTTGAGGTGGTTAGTGGTTACATGGGTAGATGCATTTTCAAAATTCACTGAACCCTACTTTTAAAATGGCTACATTTTATTGTGTGGGAATTACATCTCAAAACGTTGAAATTTTAAAACTAGAATTTTATAAAATAACATATCTCATATTTGTTTTTCTGTAAATATGGAAAATTCAAGAGATTTATTGTTCAAGAGTGCAAAAGATCAATAAAATAGAAACGGATTATTTCTTCACATTTGGCCATACTGAATAGCATATGTCATGTAAAATGTTTCCATCATAGGTGATATGATGAGCAAATTATTGTATATTTAGAGCAATTTTCTTTATTTTTTTAATGTTTATTTATTTTTGAGACAGAGACAGAGCATGAACGGGGGAGGGTCAGAGAGAGAGAAGGAGACACAGAATCCGAAGCAGGATCCAGGCTCTGAGCTGTCAGCACAGAGCCGGACTCGGGGGTCGAACTCATGAACTGTGAGATCATGACCTGAGCCGAAGTCGGACGCTCAACCGACTGAGCCACCCAGGCGCCCCTAGAGCAATTTTTAAAACCATCAATACTCAACTCTTTTTTTGGTTAATTTTTTTAATGTTTATTTTTGAGAAAGAGAGAGAACATAAGCAGTGGAGGGACACAGAGAGAGGGAGACACAGAATCTGAAGCAGGCACCAGGCCTTGAGCTGTCAGCAGAGTTCAGTGTGGGGCTCAAACCCACGAACCATGAGTTCATGACCTGAGCCAAACGAGACGCCTAATGACTGAGCCACCCAGACGCCCCAATACTCAACTCTTAAACATCAAGAAAAGTAAGGAAAGGCCACAGAAGTCCCTGATGTAAAACAGGTGAGTAAAATTCACAAATATGTTTTTGAAAATCCTAATACATGGAAGAAACAAACAGGTTATCTCTTTTATTCATGAGTTCAAGGAGTCACACTTTTGTTACAGCCATTGAAAAAGAACACCAAGAAGTACCTCATTTTCAGATGAGACAGAGAAGAAGAGGGATATTGTGCAGGCGGCTGGTTTTAAAAAGAAGTTCTTGAGAGCATCTTATTAACAAAGCCAGTGCTATGGTTTAAAATATAGTTATCTTCACTGGGAGAAAAATGCAGCAGCAACAGCCTTTGGTAGCAACTTTATCTCCAGTTAGCATCTTACCCATAGTATGGAGGGACAAATGGAAACCATAAAAAAATGTGGTTATACATGAAAAAGAAACAACTTGACATCCATATCCCACTGGATGTGGGTCAGAAGTACATTTTTGATCAAAATAAAAAATGTAAGTGCCTGAACTGAAGAGTTGTCTATATTAACAGGAAACTCTCCTTCGCCCTTTGCCTAGCACAGTAGGAAACCATCAGTACAAAAGAGGAACGGAAGCCAATGAAAAGATTATCTATAAATGTTTTCACTGAAACCATTTTGTTGAAATGACTATGCAAATGATTCAGCAGAATTTATTCTTATACAATTGACTTAGATAGTTGAAGAAGACTAGATTATAAAATATTTATCATAGTGGATCACAATGTATATTTCTTTTTACCCTCAAAATTCCTAAACCTATGGCAAATATATAACATTGTTCATTAGCTTTGTAGTGAAAGACACATTGAATAAAAATGCAAATGTTTTCTTTAATCACCAAGAATTTTTTCTACTTCCCATTTCACTTAGTTCTATCAGAATCAGTCTGCTTTTGTATTGTTTTTTAAATTAGAAAATTGACATAATTGTATATGTTTTTGTGCATCCCCAAATGAAATAAAGTGACAATATATTTGTTTATTCAACATTTATTAAGTAACTACTATGTGTAAGGAAATGTGCTACTCATTGAAGATAAAACAATGCACTATATAGACATTTTCTCTATGCTCATGGGGCTTAGACAATTAGAGAAATTAGAAAAATAAATAAATAAATCACAGTCAGTGCTATGAAGAAGAAGGAATGGTCTGAGGACAAGAATGGTAGACAGTAGTCAGAGAAGGTTTCTAGAGGTGGACCCTTTAAGCAGAGACCAAAAAGAAAAGAGGGACTTATTCAGGTGATGAGCACTAGGATGAATTTTCCTCGCAGAGGTGAGAGCATCTACAAATCCTCTGGAGAGAAAAGGCTCAGACCTTGTGACAAAAGGAAAGATTAGCTGGATTGGCACCTGGCAAATGAGGAAGACTGTGTTGTTAGGCAAGAGTTGGATCACATAGGGATTTTTCAGTCTTGGTAAGAAGTTTCAATTTATTTCTAAGTGCAGTGGGAAATCAGTGGAAGACTTTTACGGGGAAAGTGATGTGGTTCTGTTGACATTTTGTTAAAGTCACTTTTCCTGCCAACTCAAAACTGGGTTGGAAGAGAGAAAAAGCCAGTGAGGGACACCTAATATTAGACTTTTTCAGTCATTCAGGAGGGAAATAACAGAGGCCTGGGTTAAGGTGATAGTGGTGGAATGAGAGAAAAGAGAATGGATCCATATCTATTTTGTAAAGAGTAGAAGCAGGTCTGCAAATAGATGAGTAGGGTATAGGACAAGAGAGAAATCAATGTTGGCTCCTCACGTCTGGCTTCAGCAATAAAGTGGAGGACGGTACCATGCACCGACTCAGAAATACCTGGGAGAAGTAAATGGGCCTCGTGGGATGAAGAATCAAACTTTCCACTGTGGACGTATGAAGTGCAAGGTGACTATAATACATCTAAAAAGAGATGCCAAATAGACAGTAGAATGCATGTGATGCGGGTGAGGACTAGAGAAATACATATAGAAGTCATCAGAACAAACTGATGCATCAGACTTAATGAGATCATCTGTTGCAGAAGTGTAGAGAAGAAAAGTGAACTCAGCACGAAAAACGGATGAATGTTAATATTCATGTTTGGAGAAACCAACAGGAGGAACCGATAGAAAAGCGTCAGTTACAGAGAAGGAAAATCAGAGAGGAGGCATGTGCGCTAAGGCATTCCTCTGAGTCAACAAACGATAATATGTCAAGTAGGAAAATACCAAAATGAGGACAAAGAGTCATCCAGATATGATACGTGCAAGTTATTGGTGAAGTTGACTAGAGCAGTTCACTGAAGTAGTGAGACTAAAACTGTGAGAAGTGAATGAGAGGTAAAAAGGTAGAGATATATGTAGATAGTTCTTTTGAGAAGTTTATCAGACTAGGAGAGAGATTTAAAAAGTATTTGTTTTGCAATGGGAAATATTACCACATGATTGAATACTAGTGGTAATAATCCAGAAGGAAGTGAGAGAAAATAATGTGAGAAAAATGTCATCAAAGGAATGAAGAACTTCAGGAAGAGGCTGAAGAAAACTTTCCTCCATTGTGACAGAAGTGAAGAAGAACATGGGTGCTAGCATGGGTGAGTTGTAGTGCTAGAGGAAGGAAGATTAAAAATTACTCTGTAAGAGTTTTTTTGGTTTTTTTTTTTTTCTATACTTTCTGTTCAATTCTCCCGAAATGTTTAAGTGTTAATGTTTAACCCATCCTGACTTGGAAACTTACCTACAGGAACAGATTAAACAAACTTCAAATATAGGATTCATCCTTCTCTGTGGCCATTCTGTAAAAAATTGTCTCTGAATACAAACTAATCATTATTTTTACAGAAAATTAATATATACTGGTCACAACTAATATGCTTAAAAACACATGAGGTTTTTCCAAAGAAAATTACAGACATAATAGAATACCACATACTCCTTCCTCTCCATGCAACAGAATCCTGGGGCATATGAAAGCACAAACAGATATTATAGTTATCTGTATCATATATCATTTGAAGGAAGCACACATTTTTGTTATTATTTAGTTGAATCCATTTAGATGGCACAATGCTGCAAATATCTATGATGTTAGGAGTATGGATGAAAGGTCAGGGCGAAACAAAAATCACATGTCTCATGTATAGGCATGCTACCAATCAAGGGCTGAACCAATCCATTTTTCAAAAAGAGTTTTTTTTCAGTCACCCACTGCTGGATAAAAAAAGAGGACCACCCCTCAAAACCTTGGAACCTTAGGAGCCAAGGAATACAGTCTTGGAAAGTGATGGAAATACCACAGGATAAAACTGGAATGAACTTTTGAGATCACTTTATTTCATGGTTTTTATAATTTTTCTCAAAATTTTTTTTATTTTCCAGTGAAATATCACATCAAACAGATGAGAATTGTGCTCAAACTATGATGCCAGGTTTCTTGCACGTACTTCTGGTAGCACCCAATATATCTCCAAAGAACCATAGAGCCCCAAGGAGACAGAGAGATGGTAAGTGAGAGAGATAATAGACCTAGTTAGTGACAATGGCATTTGGATTTGCCTCAGACTTTAACAACCCCGATTCTCAGGCTGACAGATCCATCATGGGAGTCGAGTCATCTTGAGAGACTCTAAATATTTATGTTGGCTCTAGGACATCAACACCAAGAACAAAACCATGGTGTCTGGGAGGACTTCGGCTCAGAGCATGTCTCCTAGAGACCACTTGATGGGTTCCTGTTGTGCTCTCCTATTGAGATAATCCTCCAAGCTGTGGGAAACCCAAACCAGCAAACAGTGCAGACAGTGAGTCATGGATCATACATAACACAAGCACTGTGCTTTGGCACCAGGCAGGGTGACATTAATGGGACAGTTTTTTGTACTTTTCATGGAAAATGGAAAGTGCAATCAAATGATAAGAATATAATAGTTTTTATGTGGCATATATATTAAAACGTGCTAAAATTTTAAATACTTAAATAATACACCACATGAGGAACATAGTCTTTGTATATGTTCATATTTGGAACATAAAACTCACTTTAAATCTATAGCATGAGGAAAATTTACTGAATTTTTGACATTGCTCTTCCTGTCAAAAGACAATAATTGAAGGAACTGATCCTACTATTTGAGTCTGCCAAAAACAATTCTAACAGAAAGATAACAGAATTTTACTCAAAATTAACGTAGCTTTTGCTCTATTTTGTTACTGTGTTACTATAGTATTTCCCCCCCTCCCTCTTGCTCTCTCCTACACACACACATATATACACGCACAGAGAGACTCAGAAATATTTTCCATCAGTTGCAGTGTGGTTGTTTTCTGCACTGCTCCCTAGTGACAAGGGACTCTGCCATCATGGCATGCTTCAGATTGTCTCCCATAGCATCTAATTTCTGCACCACACTGCTGCCTCTCTTCAGCTCCCTAACATTGAGAATAGGGTATATATTTTTGTAGGGTATATCTTCATTATCCATCATCATAATAATTATAATAAAATGTAGTAATGAAAGTGATATAACAATAAGAGGAAGTCTGTGTAACCATATAAGATGTTGCAAAAAGAAAGAAGATAATTTCAGGCAAAAGTGTATTATACTATAAGATTAGAAAGCAAGAATTGTAGGAAAGCTCTCTTTACAGAGAGGGGACATTGAAAGTGAATGCCCCAAGAAAGAAAATATCGAAACACACATATGTCTTATTTAATCACCTATACGATTTAGTCACATGCCAAAGTAGAGACAGTATCTGCACCGCCTATATGGTTTTCCAAACTTCCTATTGTCTCTCTTATATGCAGTTCACCTCAAGATGTTTTTCCACATTTGTTGGAGATGAAATATCCAACATAGACACGGGAATTGTATGTCCAGCAGGAGAGAAAGAAACCTGTCAAAACTCAGTCTTCTTCTATTACACATCTAATAGGGAACTCATTTTAGCCCAACAGGGGTCATCCTTGAAGGCTACAATTTTTGTACTGATGTTCTTTGGAGGCGTTATAGTTAGTTCAGTAAAATGATATACCACTAAAATTGGCATAACTTAATATACAAAGATTATAATGATGTTCAATAGGCTGACTTCAAGGAATGTACTTTCTAAACTTTTTAAATGCTTATTTATTTTGGGGAGGGGGGGAGAGAGAGACAGAGCAGGAGCAGGGTAGGGGCAGAGAGATAGGGAGACACAGAATCTGAAACTGTCAGCACAGAGCTTGATGCAGGGCTTGAACCCATGAACCCCGAGATCATGACCTGAGCCAAAGTTGAATGCCTAACCAACTGAGCCACTCAGGCGCCCCAGGAATGTACTTTTTAAAGACAGGTGAAATTAAGAAGACATCTGGAGGGAGGATCTTGGGTAGATGGTGGAGTAGGAAGACCCTGAGCTCACCTCATCCCACGTTTACAACTAGATTCGCCCACATCCAAGCCAATAAACAGGAGAGCTATCCAAAGACTTGGAGAACAAACTCCACAACTATATATAGAGAGAAGATGCCCATCTGAAAGGTTAGCAAGGTCAGAAAGGGGGAAGCTGTCCACAGGAAGGAGGGAGCTGAATCCACAGAGAAGGCAGAGAAATGGGCCCTTGCACCAATAAGCTCACATGGGAAAGACTAATCCTCATAATGTTGGGCTTTAAAAAGCAGAGGAGCTAAATTCTACAAGTGTGTAAACCAGTGGGGCTTGGAGCCTAGAGCTTTAAAAGTCATCTGACTCAGCACTGGGTGAGCCTGGAGGGTGAGTGATAGCTGGGTCTCTGCCCTTAAAGAGATGTGGGGAGAGGCAACATAAAAACAGCAGTTTACACAACATTGGGGGCAAACCAGAGACAGATCTGTTTGTACTGATTTCTGAGCATGTTGGAGAACTTTGAAAACAAGGGAGCTGGCAGGTGCCATTTTCCCCCCATCCCCCAGAATAAACACAGAGCCACCTGTGGGAGGCAGGGTTGCACGGATACTTGTAGCCTTGGCCCAGGACCCAGGGCAAATCATATTAAAGTGGTGCAGGTGCCCCACCAAGCATCCAGATACACAGCTGCCTCTGTGTGCCCAGCCAAGCTGCAGAAGAGCATCCAGCCATGTGTTCTACCATTGTCATGTGCTGCTCCCAACCTCATGCCCTCAGCCGCCATAGCACTTTGGGGGACCCAACATAGGACTAGTGACACAATTCAAATTTTGCTAACACTGCCATCCTGCTCCCAATTCCCAGGAGAGTACACCCCCTCAGATCTGGTCTACCTGGGTCCCCCTAACACCAAAAAGAGCAAACACAGCCACAACAGGCAGGGAGTCAGTGCAGACAACTGCACTGAAAGGAGAAGTGACTCAGACACAACAGCAAGGCATAAGTAACATACACAGGATATTCTCCTGACGTGCCAAGTTCTGGTAAACAGGGGATACTGCACTGCAGGGCACTCTGGATCCTCTTCTACATGAAGTCACTACTTTCAAGACCAGAAGACATAGCTGACTTTGTTAACACACAGAAACAGACATAGAGAGGCAGACAAAATGAGGATACAGGAAAATTTATCCCAAATTAAAGAACAAGATAAGGCCATGGCCAGAGATCTAAGCAAAACAGATATAAGTAACATGATTGATAATTTAAAGCAATGACCATAAGTATACTTTGGTATACTTTTTTTTGGTATACTTTTGAGAAAAGAGTGGAAGACATGAGTGAAACCCTTAACACAGAGACACAGAGATAAGGAATAACATGCCAGAGATAAAGTGCTTAATAAATAAAATGAGAAACATGGTTGAAGGAATGAATAGCCAGATGAAAGAACCAGAGGAACAAATTAGTGACCTACAAGACAGAATAATGGAAACTAATACAGTTGAACAGAGAGAAAAAAGAATTACACATAGGAGAATAGACTTAATGAACTTAATAACTCCACCAAGCATAATCACATTCATATTGTAGAAGTCCCAGAAGAAGAGAAGGAAAGGGGGGACAATTTGTTTTAAGAAATAATAGCTGAAAACTTCCCCCATCTGGGGAAGGAAACAGACACCCAGACCCAGTAGGTAATAGAACTCCCATCAAAATCAATAAAGCAGATCCACAGCAAGATATATCGTAATTAAATTTGCAAAATATAGGGGAGCTTGGGTGGCTCAGTCAGTTAAGGAGCTGACTCTTGATTTCAGTTCAGGTCATGATCTCACAGTTTGTACATTCAAGCCCCTCATTGGGCTCTGCACTGACAGTGTGGAGCTTGCTTGGGATCCTCTCTCTCCTTCTCTCTCTGCCCTTCCCCTCCTTGTGCTCTCCCTCTCTCTCAAAATAAATAAATAAACTTTTAAAAAAAACTGCAAAATATACTGAAAAAGAAAAAAAATCTTTAAAGCAGAAGACAAAAGAAGTCAGTAACTTACAAGGGAAAACCTATAAAGCTAGCAAGAGATTTTTCAACAGAAACAAGCCAAAAGGAAGTGGTATAATATATTAAAGGTGCTGAATGAGAAAAATATGCAGCCAAAAAAACTCTATCCAGAAAGGCTATCATTCAGAATAGTAAAAGAGATAAACAGTTTCCCAGACAGACAAAAACTAAAGGAATTCATGAATACTAAACCAGCCCTGCAAGAAATATTAAAGGGGACACTTTGAGTGGAAAGAGAGATCAAAAGTGGCAGTATAAAGGCACAAAACACAAAAGGAGTAAAAATTAATATTTTTGTAAAAAAAAAATCAGTCAAGGAGCTCACAAAAAAATAAAAAGGATATAAAATGTAATCACATATACCTAAAATGTAGGGAGGACAGGAGTAAAGAATGGGTTCATGGGGTGCCTGGCTGGCTCAGTCAGTACAGCATGTGACTCTTGATCTCAGGGTCATTAAAATCAAGTCTTACGTTGGGCATAGCGATTACTTAGAAAGAAAAAAAAAAAGGACGAGTTCACACTTACATGATCATCAACTTAATATAGACTGCTATATGCAGAAGGGGTTATATACAAACAGAATGGCAACCAGCAATCAAAAACTATTAATAAACATACAAAGAATAAAGAGAAAGAAATCCAAATATATCACTAAGTAAAATCAGAAAACATGAGACAAAGACAAGAGAGGATCAGAGAAAATCTTCAGAAACAACCACAAAACAAATAATAAAATGGAAATAAATACATATCAATAATTACTTTGAATGTAAATTGGACTAAATGCTCCAATCAAAACATATAGGGTGACAGAATGGTTACAAAAACAAGATCCATCTGTATGCTAACTAAAAGAGACTCATTTTAGACCTAAAGACAGACTGATAGTGAGAGGGTGGAGAATCATCTATCATGCAAATGAATGTCAAAAGAAAGCCAGAGTAGCAGTACTTATATTGAACAAAACAGACTTTCTTCTTTTTCATTCTTTTTTTTCTTTTTTCTTTTTTTTTTTTTACATTTATTTATTTTTGAAAGACAAAGCACGAGTGGGGGAGGGGCAGAGAGAGAGGGAGGTACAGAATCTGAAGCAGGCTCCAGGCTCCGAACAGTCAGCACAGAGTCTGATGTGAGGCTCAAACTCACAAACCATGAGATCATGACCTGAGCTGAAGTTGGAGGCTTAACTGACTGAGCCACGCAGGCACCCTGAACAAAACAGACTTGCAAACAAAGACTAACAAGAGACAAGGATACCATAATTATAAAGGGGACAATCTAACAAGAAGATATAACAATGGAAATATTTATGTGCCCAACCTAGGGACACCCAAATACGTAAAACAGTTAATAACAAACAAAAAGAAACTAGTTGATAATAATATAAGAATAGTAGGGGACTTTAACATCCCACTTACATTGGTGGACGGATTATCTAAACAGAAAATCAACAAGGAAACAATGGCTTTCAATTATATACTGAAACAAATGGATTTAACAGGTATATTCTGAACATTCCATCTTAAAACAGCAGAATACATATTCTTTTCAAGAGCACATGGAACATTCTCTAGAATAGATCACATATTAGCCCATAAAACCAGCCTTAACAAGTTCAAGAAGGTGCAAGTCATATCATCTATCTTTTCTGACCATAATGCTTTGAAACTAGAAGTTAACCACAAGAAAAAACCTGGAAAGACTACAAATACGTGGAGGTTAAATAACATTCTCCCAAACAATGAATGGGTCAACCATGAAATAAAAGAAGAAATTAAAAAAATACATGGAAACAAATGAAAATGAAAATACAATGGTGCAAAACCTCTGGGATGCAGCAAAAGCAGTTCTAAGAGAGAAGTCTATGACAATACAGGCCTTGTTCATGAAGCAAGAAAAATCTCAAATAAACAACCTTACACCTAAAGTAACTAGAAAAGAACAACAAATAAAATCTAAAACCAGCAGAAGGAAGGAAATAATAAAGATTAGAGAAGAAATAAATAATACAGAAACTAAAAACCAATAGGACAGATGAATGAAACCAGGAGCTGGTACTTGAAACAAATCAATAAAATTGATAAACCCAGAGCCAGACCTATCAAGAAAAAAAGGAAAAGGACTCAAATAAATAAAATCACAAATACGAGAAGAGAAATTACAACCAACACCACAGAAAATAAACAAGTGTAAAAGAATATTATAAAAAAAAAAACTATATGCCAACAAACTGGACAACCTACAAGGATAAATTCCTAGAAATATATAAACTACCAAAACTGAAACAGGAAGAAACAGAAAATTTGAATACATGGATAAATAACCAGCCAAGAAATTGAATCAGTAATCAGAAAACTCCCAACAAACAAAAGTCCAGGACCAGATGGCCTCACAGGCAAATTCTACCAAATATTTAAAGAAGAGGTAATATCTTTTCTTCTCAAATATTTCAAAAAATAGAAAAGAAAGGTAACCTCCAAATTCATTTTTTGAGGCCAGCATTATCCTGATACCAAAATCAGATAAAGACACCACTGAAAAAGAGACATACAGGTCAATATCCCTGAGGAACATAGATGCAAAAGTCCTCAATAGAACACTAGCAAACTGAATTCAGTAATAAAAATAAATCCCCCAAGTGGGATTTATTTCTGAGTTGCAAGGGTGGTTCAATATTCACAAATCAATCAATGTGATACATCACATAAATAAGAGGAAGGATAAGAACCATATGATCACTTCAATAGATGCAGGAAAAGCATTTGACAAAGTACAACATCCAGTCATGATAAAAAGCCCGCAACAAAGTAGGTTTAAAGGGAACATAACTCGGTATAATAAAGGCCATATATGAAAACCCCATGGCTACTATCATCATCAATGGGGAAAAACTGAGAACTTTTCCTCTGTCATCAGGAACAAGACAGCGATGCCCACTCTCACCACTTTTATTCAACATAGTACTGGAAGTCCTAGCCACAACAATGAAAGAAGAAAAGAAAGAAAGAAAGAAAGAAAGAAAGAAAGAAAGAAAGAAAAGAAAGAAAAGGAATCCAAATCAGCAAGAAAGAAGTCAAACTTTTACTACTTGCAGATGACATGATACTATATATAGAAAACTTGAAGGATTCCACCAAAAAACTGACAACTGAATTCAGGAAAGTCACAGGTACAAACTCAATGTACAGAAATCTTGCATTTCTATATACCAATAATAAGAAATTAATGAACCAATCCCATTTACAAATGCACCAAAACCAATGGGATACCTAGGAATAAATCTAACCAAAGAGGTGAAAGACCTATACTCTGCAAACTATAAGACACTGATGAAAGAAAATCACCAACACAAGAAACGACAGGTATTGGTGAGGGATGTGGAGAAAGGGGAACCCTCTTGCATTTTTGGTGGGAATGCAAACTGGTGTAGAGAGTATTGAGATTCCTCAAAAAGTTAAAAATAGAAATAGCCTACAATCCGGCAATCACACTACTGGGTATTTACCAAAAAAATACAAAAATACTAATTCAAGGGGATACACGCATCCCAAGGTTTATAGCAGCAGTATTTACAATAGCCATATTATAGAAACAGCCCAGTGTCCAATGACTGATGAATGGATAAATAAGATGTGTGTGTGTGTGTGTGTGTATGTGTGTGTGTGTGTGTGTATATACATGTATATATGTATATATATGTGTATGTATATATATATACATACACACACACACATATATATATATATACATATATATATATATATAATGGAATATTATCCAGCCATAAAAAGGAATGAAATCTTGCCATTTGCAAGGACATGGATGAAGCTAGAAAGTATAATTTTAAGTGAAATGAACCAGAGAAAGGAAAATACCATATGATTTCACTCATAGGTGGAATCTAAGGAACAAAACAAATGAGGAAAGGGAAAAAGAGAGAGAAAAGCAAACCAAGAAACAGACTTAACTACAGAGAACAAACTGTTGGTTACCAGAGGGGAGGTGAGTGGGGAGATGGGTAAAATAGGTGATGGGGATTAAGGAGTGCACTTGCTGTGATGAGCACCCGGTGATGTATGGAAGTGTTGAATTACTATATTGTAAACATGATACTAATATTACACTGTATGTTAACTAACTGGAATTTAAATAAAAACTTTAAAAATGAGACATCTATCATAGAGAAACTGAAACTAATATTGAAAACAAGAGAATGTCCCCAGTTTCTTCTGTATTCTGCTGTCTTTCTCACTTCTGAAATCAGAGCACATTGCTTTTTCAAAAATTAGTAGATGTTTAAATTTGTTTTCATATTAAGTCTACTATAAATTTTTGGATTTTTTTTTCTTGTCAAAGTTTAAAAACACTTGAATTAATAATTCAAATAAGGAAAGATTTGGTGACATAATCTTTACCAAGTGGTTGTGAGGTCTTTCATTAAATGTTAAAAGCAAAGTTTAGTAAAAGTTTCTGTTAGTGTATTAAAGTTACCAATATTATGAAAGATTTTCTAGCATATAATTCAATCAACCATTATACAACAGAGAAATTACTCTGCAATCCCCTTGGTCACGTTCACTATTTGGTACATTAAATGAATCATTATTCCTAAAATCTGAATTTTTTTTTTAATGTTTATTTTTGAGACAGAGAGAGACAGAGCATGAACAGGGGAGGGGCAGGGAGAGAGGGAAACACAGAATCCGAAGCAGGCTCCAGGCTCCAAGCCATCAGCCCAGAACCTGACGCGGGGCTCGAACTCCCGGACTGCGAGATCGTGACCTGAGCTGAAGCCGGGCGCCCAACCGACTGAACCACCCAGGCGCCCCTGAATTTTTAATAATAAACATGCATTGGAAAAAATATTGGCAAAAGAATTTTAAAGGCTGCTTTATTGAACCCAGAGACAATTTTTCATATTAACCAATGCCTAAATAATGTCCTCTGTGAAGTGTTAAGTGTGCATCTGTTAAAACTAATGCCTGTTTTAGGAGAAGATACAGGATACTGGCTGATCATACATGACTAGCACAACTGTAAATTGATACATTTCTAGAAGTCAATTTTAGAATCTAAATCAAAGATTTTACAACGAAACATGTTCTTTGATTCAGCAACTACAAGTCTGAAAAAGGGTCCAAGGAAATAATAAGATAGTTTGCAGAAACCACTCAAAGTAGTATATGCATAGAGATGTCCCAACAATAAGATGCAAGCCATATAATTTTTTTTATGTTTTTATTTTATTTTTGAGAGACAGAGACAGAGTGCAAACAGGGAAGGGGCAGACAGAGATGGAGACACAGAATCTGAAGCAGGCTCCAGGCTCTGAGCTGTCAGCACAGAGCCTGACGCAGGGCTCAAACTCACGGACTGTGAGATCATGACCTGAGCTCAAGTCAGATACTTAACCAACTGAGCCACCCAGATGCCCCTAGAAGTAAGTCATATGATGACTAATCTGTGTGTGGAATACTGTGTAATTATTAAAAATTATGAAAATCTATCCACCAAAGTAGGGAAAAAACAGTCAGCATGCTTAAAGCTGCTGCAACTGAGTATTACCCTCACCCTGACCAGGCCAGTTCCTAATAGAGTTCTGGGCACACCATGCCCACTAGACAACATTGCAAGCAGAAAAGTATTTGCTTGGTATTCTTATATTGAGTTTTGTCTACAGGAACAATAGGGCAATTTCTTTGGTAACTGTGCAAAGTTCTTATTGACTTTGAGGATTTAGGGCAGGAACAGAGTAAGAACTTTCTACTTTCCAGAAGACCTAGTGACAGAGCTCAGTGTCAGGCTCTATTGAGAAGAACCATTAAGGCTTCATTCATGGGAAGAGTGTACCTCAGGAACATGTTCTATTGTTAGAAATTTCATTCTCAGAAGTAATGTTGGGAATAAATGAGTCTAGCCTAAGATGACAGAACAGGATAGAGTGTAATGAATAATAATAAGAATCGTGAAGTGATACTCATATCCATACATATATATACATGTGTGTGTATACAGAATTTTATTTTTGTGTATTTAATAGATTTGAAACATTGGTGAAATAACAGTTTATGTGAGCTAAGGATGGGATTAAGAATCATGGTTCTGTAGTTCTATTTGATGATTTGGTGGTGGGGTGGCAGACAAAATTGACATATCAGAAGAGGCTGGAAACCCCCAGAAGTTTTTCTCATGAAGGAATCACATTAAAAAAAAATCTCACTTGGAAAGAACATATGATGACTTACAGTTATCCAGAATCTCTCTATAACTTTTTCTTATTGTTGTTGTTGTTGAGTTTTTATTTCATAATCATAAGCTTACTCTGCAATCCAGCTAGACTTGGAGGGTGTAAGGAAATATAGAACACACCAAACTGCAGCAAGAACACAAAGATTATAGGATATTTTGAGCAGATGGGGGGGAAGGGGTGCTGTCCTGAGCTACAGAAGGAATGGTCTGGTAATTAAGATAAACATTGCTAAATTTATTAGATTTGTTCACAGTCAGCAATGGTGATCTTGCTGGTCTTGCCATTCTTGGCCCCAAAGTGCTCCATGGCTTCCACAATATTCTTGCCCTCTTTCATCTTGTCAAAGACCACATACTTGCCATCCAACCACTCAGTCTTGGCAGTGCAGATGAAAAAGTGGGAACCGTTGGTGTTGGGTCCAGCATTTGCCATAGACAAGATGCCAGGACCCATGTGCTTCAGGATGAAATTCCTCTTATCCAATTTCTCCCCACAGATTGACTTGCCACTGGTGCCATTGTGGCATGTGAAGTCACCATCCTGGCACAGAAATCCCCAAATAA
The DNA here is from genome assembly GCF_023721935.1 of Panthera uncia. Classification (NCBI taxonomy): domain Eukaryota; kingdom Metazoa; phylum Chordata; class Mammalia; order Carnivora; family Felidae; genus Panthera; species Panthera uncia. Next base: position 115,347,725 of record NW_026057577.1, read on the forward strand.
TCCTATGAAAGCAAGAACCTTTATAACCAAATCCTTTCTCACCAGTGCTCAGAGCATGAAAATTTTCTGCTGTCTTTGGAAATTTGTCTGCAAACACCTTGAAGGAGACGCAGCCCAAGGATCCGCCATCCATGGTAATGTCAAAGAACATAGTGCGGTTGACCATGGCTCAGCAGCGCGGGTTGCTCCAGGTAGTGGCGTCTGCAACTCTTTTGACCTTTTCTCCTCCACTAGGCACTTCAGATAAGACAAACTTCATGTGATAAATATGTGCTCTGAGATACATGTGTAAATATAATTTTTGTCAATGTCAGTATATTTTTCTCATTGTTATTTCAGATTGATCTTTACTACAGGGGTTCATGAACTGGAATTTTTTATTTCTCAGCAGCCAATCACTCTAACAAGGAGGTAAAAACTAACTTTAAATAAATAAATACACAAGGAGGTATTATAATTAAATATGCCCTAGGAAAATGTACAATCTTTTGTGATATAAAGAAAGCCCTCTTCGGGTGCCTGGGTGGCTCAGTTGGTAAAGCGCCTGACTTTGACTCAGGTCATGATCTCATGGTTTATGAGCTCAAGCCCCGTGTGGGGCTAAGTGCTGATAGCTCATTGCCTGGAGCCTGCTTCAGATTCTGTGTCTCCCTCTCTCTCTCTACCCCTCCCACGCTCATGAGAGTTTCTCTCTCTCTCTCTCTCTCTCTCTCTCTCTCTCTCTCTCTCTCAAAAATAAATAAACATAAAGGGGCACCTGGGTGTCTCAGTCAGTTAAGAGTCTGACTTCGGCTCAGGTCATGATCTCTCAGTCTGTGGGTTCAAGCCCCTTGTCAGGCTCTGTGCTGATAACCCAGAGCCTGCTTTGGGTTCTATGTCTCCCTCTCTCTCTGGCCCTCCCCCACTTGTGCTCTGTCTCTCAAAAATAAATAAATGTTAAAAGTAAATAAATAAATAAATAAATAAACATTAAAGAATTAAAAGAAAAAGAAATTAAAAAGAAAAGAAAGAAAGAAAACCTTTTCATATTTATCTGGGTTTTCAACATATCACAACGAATCTTCTGAAAACCTATAGGTGAGCCACTAGGGCCTCAAAGATCATCTTTAAAGATACTCCACAATCTATATTATTCTAGACAAACAAAGGCTATCTATTTAACTTTTGTTATATTATTCACAACTATTGAGGTATATGTTAGAAATTCAATGGTAATGAACATCCACAGAAATTCAGACTCAAACAGCCATTAATATTTTCAAGAAGGCTAATTAGTGTGTGGCCAGAAGCACACACAACAGAATGACTGAGGTTTTTGATTGGAAGAATATTATACCAGTATGGGCTTATAAATGCTGCCAGGAGCTTTACTAAATACTATAAACATGAACATTGATGAGATCACTTACCTCGTGAAGTTGAGGGAGAGGACAGACATATGAACAAATAAATCTAGCAATGAGATGAATGGTGTAAGAAGATGAACAGGTGTTTCCAAATCATAGCATTTAGCTTTAACGGGGTATCTGGCAATATTCCCTGAACTAATAATGATATCTGAATTGAGAAATAAAGGATAAGACTTTTTCAAACAAGCAGCAAAAGGCATATGAGGTAAAAGGGTCAGCATGAACAAGGAATTCCCTTTTGAGAATTCCAAGTATTTTATAATTCCAAGAGACTAGATCACAAAGGACCAAAGGAGGCTTTTCGATCCTGTAGGTAATAGGGTACTTTTGAAAACCTTTACACAAAGGTGTTATGCCATACCTGCATTAGTCAAGGTTCTCCAGATAAACAGAACCAATAGCATGTGCAAATATATAGGAAAAAAATTATTATAATGAATTGGCTATATGTTTATGGAGACTGGCAAATCCAAAATTTGCAGGGTGGGCCAGCAGGCTGGAGACTCAGGAGAACCAGTATCCTAGTTCAAGTCTAAAGACCATCAGCTGTAGAACCAGAAAGGGCTAATGTTGCAGATAAAATCCAAAGGCAGTGTGCTAAAGAAGTCTTTCTTACTCCAGAGAGGTCTGCTTTTGTTCTCTTCAGGTCTTCAATTGATTGGATGAGGCCCAGCCACTTCTTGGAAGGCAATGCACTTTACTCAAAGTCCACCATAGTCCACCATTAAATGTAAATCTCATTCAAAAACAACATCACAGATGAGCACTGGGTGTTGTATGTAAGTGATAAATCATTAATCCTATAAATTCCACACCAGAAATATTACACTGCCTCTTAACTAACTGGAATTTAAGTAAAAATTTGGAGAAAGGTGCTTGGGTGACTCAGTTGGTTGAACATCTGACTCTTGATATCAGCTCAGGTCATGGTCTCGTGGTCATAGGATCGAGCCCTGCGTCAGGCCTGTGTTAAGCCTCTCATTGGGCTCCACGCTCAGTGTGGATCCTGCTTAAGATTCTCTCTGTCACTCTGCCCTTCTCCCCTACTCACACTCTCTCTCTCTTTCTAAAATAAATAAGTAAACATTTAAAATAAATAAAATAAATAAATAATTTGGAGATTAAAAAACAAAAAAGGGCATGAAAAACAGAACAAAACAAAACATCAATACAGAAACATCCAGAATAATGTTTGATCAAGTATCTGGGTAATCCATGGCCCAGCTAAGTTCACACAAAGAATTAACCCTTAGAGTACCATATCTCAAATCAAGATGGAAGGAGTTATACCATGTGAAGTAGACCACCCAGCACCTTTAATACATTAGTGCACAGCTGAAGTTTAAAATATGTTTCTCTTTTTATTGGAAAAAACTAGATGTTGACCATCTAAACCTAACATGGAATGGTTGGTCTTACTTGGTGAAAAGAGAAAGTTGGGCCTCTTTTCACCACATCAGTAACCCATTTTTCCTACCATGCTTATGACTTCATGGAATTACAATTTGAAAATGTGTATGAATTAAATATTCACTAGTTTTATAAGGAGTGACTATAACTATCTAATGATGTAGAGGCAGAAATCCTTTAGTGTTCAGAACATTTATGGAGTATTTAGAGTCAATATTATATTTTAATGAAAGGTATTTAGTAACTTTGATGAACTCGAATAAATAAAAAAATAAATAGTACTTTTTAGATTTTGTATTTAAGAATTTTGATTGGAGGGGCACCTGGGTGGCTCAGTCAGTTGAGCGTCTGACTTCTGTGCAGGTCATGATCTCACAGTTTGTGAGTTCGAGCCCCGCGTTGGGCTCTGTGCTGACAGCTCAGAGCCTGGAGCCTGCTTCAGATTCTTTGTCTCCCTCTCTCTCTGCTCCTTCCCCACTTGTGCTCTGCCTCTCTCTGTCTCTCAAAACTAAATGAAAATTTTAAAAATTAAAAAAAAGAATTTTGATTGGAATTTATTTCTATTAAGATATTTTCAGGTGTTTTAGGGGCACCTGGCTGGCTCAGTCAGTGGAGCATGTGACTCCTGATCTTGGGGTTGTGAGTTCAAGTCCCACGATGGGTGCAGAGATTACTTAAAAATTAAAAAAAATCTTTTAAAAAAGATATTTTCAGTTGTTTTAAAGGATCAGATATCTTATCTCAGAAAAATGATCCATTTATTTTTTAGTCTAAAAGATACTCTGATATGGAGTGAGACCCATCTGGATTTTTCCTTAACACTGACAGTTAATCCACATTTAGAATTAATTATGCACCATGTACTGACATAAGACCTTCAAATATTTGAACTCTCCGAATCCTCATAGCAATTCTTTTTTTAAAAGTTTTTATTAAAATTTCAATTAGCTAACATACAATGTAATATTAGTTTCAGGTGTACAATATAGTGATTTAACACTTCCATACATCATCTGGTGCTCATCACAAGTCCATTCCTTAATCCCCATTACCTATTTAACCCATCCCACACCCCCTCCTCTCAATCCTTATAGCAATTCTAAATGTTAGGCACTATTGTGGTCCCTGTTTTATAGATGATAAAATTATAGACGTTAAGTGTCTTTCCCAATGTCAAACAGTAGGGGGTGGACCCAAGATTTGAACCAGGCAGATTAGTTCCATATTCCATCTCTTACCTACAGCATTACACTATCTTCCATTTTTACTGATCAGAACATATAAAAAAAAATTAAAACAACAAAACATGTAAGTAGTATGTGGGCTTTTGGTTTGATTCGTTTGGGTTTGATCTGGAGGGAGAGGATGGGTGAGGACTGCAAACAGTATTATATCTGTAGTGAATAATCAGCTTAAACCCAAACTGGGGGTCAGATCAATATTCGGCATTGTCTGGCAAATTGGGGCCAACTAAAAAAAATGATGGAATTCGCTTGGCAGTCAAGATCTAAAAGACCTGAGACCTCCCCACAGGTCTAGACCAGTGACCTGTAAAAACCAGTGTGGCACAGAGGAAGGTACACATGGTCTCAGACTGGACAGATTACCAGGGTGATCAGAGTAGACGGTCAGCAAGTCAATCAAGCTACAGAATAAACCAACTATATTGCAGTTCAGATGTTTGATTCCAGGGCATTTTGGACGATTTTCTGGTCACAGATACTGATTGTAATTTAAAAACTAAACTAAACTAAACTAAACTAAACTAAACTAAACCAAACTCTTTGATAAATTGAGCTCTTAACTGGAGAAGATACAAATAAGGTCTAGTCAATCACCTCACAATGATTTTAGCACATCCAGGTATTTTTTAGTTTGGCAGAAAGAAACAAAGATCACAGACAGTTGAAGTTGAATTATCCATTGGTGAGTGTAATTCCTGCTTTCTGGGCCCTCGAAGCTGCCCTGGTTCCCTTCCTTTAAGATACTGATTTTTTTAAACTCTGCTTTTTGTTTTGGCGGCCTCACAAAATCTCTTTTTGTGATTTTGGTTCTGGTTATCGAGTCAATTTTGTTATTTGTCACCAAAAGCCAACAAACAGTGCAATTTATTCCTTATTTAGCTAAGAGACTTATCTCTCATTCTCTACCAAAATCTTACCACCATTTGCTACCCAAAGTAAGTCTTTCTTTGACTTCCATTGATCTTTTTCAGTTTGGAACCCACCTGGGAATAAATCTGATATGACAGCACTTTGTAAATACAGATGTACATGCTAATATTATTCTGTAATGTATACTTATTCAGTATTTTATTACTCTATACCCAATTATACTCCCACCCACCCACCTCTATCATATAGCATGGTGCCAGATGTAACAGTAAACATTCAACATATACATATTGAACTAAATCATCACTATCAAATTCAAATTATAATTGTGTATAATTTATTCTATATAAATATTCTCATCATAACAAGAATCTTATTTTGTAGTACACTGCAAATATCTTTAGCAAAGGACTAGATGTTTGTCTTTTGGCCAGGTAAGTACGCTTTCAAACTAGATATCACGTTGTAGTATTAAATTCAATCTTACCCTAAAATGCATAGATTTTCTTCAGAGCTTAACTCTCCTAAACAAAAATTTTGACCACTGGCTACCTTTCACATTTTCCAGTCAGATCTCTGCCACCGAATACTGAGATACAGTAACTCTTTAGTTATTTTAAGACTGTTTGTCTTGCCCCCCAGCCTAAGATCAGCAAATAAAGAGTTCCAAACAGAAGCCACAACCTCAAGGTAATACAATCTCGGGCAAGTTAGTTATTTTCTTTACATTCCAGTTTCCTCGATTGTAAGGTGAAAATGGATAATTATTCTAATCTGCAGTGTCGTATTAAGGACTAAATGGGATAAAGTTACTAAAGTGTTTATTACATATGGTGCTGCGAACATCAATAAATTTGAGAGTCAGATTGAGGCAAAACAAACTCAGGGTTTTTACTTATAGAAAAGCCTTTCAGACTTTGCTCAAAAAAATTTTTACTCATTGCTTGCACATAGTTTTTACAAACGTGGTTATCCCTCTCCACCCTACAACAGAGTAAGAGTAGCAAATGAAAACACTGGTAGGCAGAAGGCCAAGGAACTGTTAAGCGGCTGACACACACTGATCATCTGTATTTATCTGTTATTGTTGGCTGCGTCAGAAGCCAGTAAACTGAAGGCAGGGTACATTTCGAGTTACCTTGCTGACATTGAGGAAGCACATATAAAAAACTAGTTCAGAAGAAATACCCACAAATCCAAAGAACAGATATCACGCAAAGATAGCCCTGGACATTCATACAGACTGATGGGGCTCAGAACATTGATACACAATAGAAGTGTGTTGAGTATACATCAAAAGCGGTGGGTCCCAGCTTAGATTCAAATCATAGTTCTACCCCTTATAAGCTGTGTTTGTTACCTATTGTCTCTGTAACCTCAGTGGCACAGCTATAAAAGGAGATAATAATAATTTTGCAAGGTTGTTTTGAAGACCAAATTTTTTATGTATATGTATATATATCTTTATAAATTTGTGCAGTACATCTTGTACAAAGAGGCAAGGAGGTAGATTACACAATTTAGAATGATTTGTCATTTAAACATTTTTTTCATTTAAAAATTGTCTTTATTTTAAGTTCTGCATTTATATAAAAGCCTCAATTAGTTGGAAACGTTATTTAGGTAGAATTGCTCATTCTTTAACAATGACAGATAAATAAAGCACTACTACCGTGAATTAAAAATGCATACATCATTTTTAAAAGTTTATTTATTTATTTTGAAAGAGAAACAGAGAGAGTCAGCAGGGGAGGGGCAGAGACAGAGGGAGAGAGAGAATCCCAAGCAGGCTCCGTGCTGTCAGTGCAGAACCTGATTTGGGGCTCGAACCCACGAACCATGAGATCATGACCTAAGCAGACACCAAGAGTTGGATGCTTAACCGACCAAGCCATCCAGGTGCCCTTGCGTACATCACTTTTAAATAGCATCATAAACATAATGTAAAGGCAATGAGAAAGTGGGAAAACATATTCACAACATATAGAAGAAGGGATTAGCAACCTTAATGTGTAAAGATCTCATAAAAATTAATGAGAAAAAGTTGGACCAACATCATTAACAAGTTAAAAAAGAACTACAACTGGACTATATATATTGATTTAAATGCTAAGTAAAAACGGTGAGATAATATTTGCACCTATGACCTTGACAAAGATTTTTTAAGTTATTATAATGCCCAACATTGATTAAAATGTGGGGAAACAGGCATCTTTACACACTACAAGGAAGAATAGAAACTGGCAGTCAGCCTAGAAGTTGGCAATTTATATTAAAAGGCTTCAAGTGCTGTTTACTCTTTCATCCAGAAATACTAGTGAACATATGCAAGGAGTAATAGAAAAGAATATTCATGTCTTTGAAAGATTGGAAAATCCTAAAGTCTTTGTTCAACTAATATGGAAATAGTTCAGTAAATCATAATTTATGGTTCATTCACATAAAGGAGTATATGTTAACTTATACAATCCTATAAAGTACATGTGTTGTCATAACAACATAATCATAATATAATGTTAAGGGAAAAGGTACAAACAACATACTGTATATTGTGCATTGCAATAATAGTGTATGCTTTTAAAAACTATACAGAAGTAAAAGTTTCAATGAAAATGACATAAACGTGATAATGATTGTTTAGAATGATTATGGGCAATTCTCAGTTCCTCTTTTTGCTTTTTTAAAATTTTCTGCTTTTTAAATTTTACCTTTACTATGTATTGCTTTTGCAATAAGGTAATTGAAAAAATTGAAACAAATATGTATTGATTTTTATAGAACTTGAATGTAAACAATACCATTTATTAGAAAATATATAAGGAATATCTTCAATAATCTTACACTTGCATAAGATTTTGCTTGTAACACTCTTCCGTGCATTTTTGCCTTAAGACTCTGTGACATACCTATCATCATCCCAATTTTAAGAATGAAGAAACTGTTACTTGAACAAAGGCATCCCACTGATAAGCGACACGGCTCTGTCTTAAATGCAGTTCTTCTGAGTTGAAGGCCATGGCCCTTTCTATGGTACCAAGAGCTGCCTCCCACTTAATCCCTGCCTGGCAGTAAAAGAAGCCAACTGTGCATTAAAATATAGAATCTTTTGCACTTCTATTCCAGATGCCTGTAGGATCAAGCCAGCATATCATTATTTTTCATTTCATTGAGTTTTTTTAATGACAAATTCTGACTGCAAACTCCTTCCTGAATGGAGAGTTCAAATTAAAATGTCAGTTTTGATTCAGTGAAGATGCTTTACTTTCAAAATATTTAAGGAAAATATTTTCATTAAAACCAAGATGATTGCATGTCAGAGTATATAAATGTCATGATAAGTTCCAGCATTTAGTAAAAAGATTTCAAGCCCTATTGGACAAATCTAGGAATGTATATGCAGGACAACATTCCTATAATGCAGGAAAACACTCTCATTACAAATATACATATGGATATGTATATTCACATAAATATTTTAAATGTACACAAAAGTTCTAGATCCTTATACCATAATTTGTCAGTGTCTATGACAAACAATCCAATTTGTTGACAAGCAGTCTCCAACAATTATTAACAGTGACAGCAGCCATTAGATTTCTGGATACTAATATAGCTCTCATTGATGAATTGCTTTGCATTTTGCTAAGCCTCAAGTCTTTCCATGTATATATGGGTTTTTTTACTTATTTTAAAAAAAAATTTTTTTTTCAACGTTTATTTGTTTTTGAGACAGAGAGAGACAGAGCATGAACAGGGGAGGGGCAGAGACAGAGGGAGACACAGAATCTGAAACAGGCTGCAGGCTCTGAGCGGTCAGCACAGAGCCCGACGCGGGGCTCGAACTCACGGACCGTGAGATCATGACCTGAGCCGAAGTCCCAAAGTCGTACGCTTAACCGACCAAGCCACCCAGGCGCCCCTATATGGGTTTTTTTTAAATAAAGTTTATTTATTTATTTAGAGATAGAGCACACTCAAGCAGGGGAGGAGAGAGAGAGAGAGAGAGAGAGAGAGAGAGAGAGAGAGAGAATCCCAAGAGGCTCCATGCTGTGAGCGAGGAGCCCAACACGGGGCTCAATCTCATGAACTACGAGATCATGACCTGAGCCAAAATCAAGAGACAGACACTTAACCAGGGTGCCTGGGTGGCTCAATTGATTGAGTGTCCCACTCTTGGTTTCAGTTCAGGTCATGATCTCAGAGGGTTTGTGGGTTCAAGCCCTGCATGGGTCTCTGGTCTCTGCACTGATAGTGTGGAGTCTGCTTGGTATTCTCTGCCGCTCTCTGTGCCCCTCTCCTACTCACTCACTTGTTCTCTCTCTTTCTCAAAAATAAGTAAATAAAATTACACACACACACACACACACACACACACAAAAGAGACGCTTAACCAACTAAGCCACCCATGTTAACTCCTTTGTATATCAATGAAGACTTTTGAGATTCACTTTAGTCTAGGTTGACATTCTCCAGACAAACAAGACAAAAATTTTATATGGATCTCTCATTACACACACACACACACACACACACACACACACACACACACAAATATTACAATTTATCATACCCAATCATCTTTCTCCCTAGTGATCAAGTTCTTCACAAATAACCTATTACAGCCAGACCTCATACATAGCTTTAATTTTAATTTAATTCATCCATAGTACAGATCTCTTCAACCAAGGATCACTACCAGCTTAAGAGAAGAGGCTTTTGCACTAATCCCATTTCACCTCTCCTTCTTTTTGTCCTCCAGAACCAAGAATCACACCCGCCCAATCTCGTTCTCTCCCTTGGCCTTCACTCTTCTCTGAAATATCCAGAGACGATAAGAAGGAAAGAGTTTCTTTATTCCTTCCTGTTCTAAGAACTCCTGAGTCCTCTTCTCCGGCCATAGAAAGCTAAACCAGAATCAGAAGATATAAGTTGATACTGCTGTCCTAGCCTGGCACTATTTTCTCTCCTCTCTTCTACCTTCCGTCTTAGCTTTTATATTTATTTTTCTGCCTCACACAAACATCACCAGCTCTCCTTGAGATTCCCCCAACATAACCTTTTGCTAGCAGAAATTAAGAAGTCTTCCAACGACACGCTCTGAACCATCACAATCTTTGTTGCTTGTTTTGTTTTCACTACTGAACCACTGAAAGACCCCTCTTCAGCCATACACATGCCTTAGCAAGGGTATTGTATATGTCTTGCTTATTGTACATGCACAATAATTCAAAAAACACAATTACAAAATACTTAAAAATAAGCAGTCTGCTGAATTTAGCCAGATTTGGTTCAACGTTAATGAATCTACAAGAGTTAGGATTTGGGGAGAGGGGCATTTTTAAAAATTGGAAATTGCAGCCAAAATAAGCAGATAAAATCCCTACTAGCACATACTGATGAAAAGTCTTCATAAGACTACCTGATTTTTTTATTTAACTAGAGAGCCTCAACTAGCTACTCTAGGGTCCTCATATGCAAAAGAGAAATAAAGGGATTCCCTTGAGTGGTGCCCATGTTGTTAAATGCTCTCCCCACCCCACCCCACCCCCAGCATGAAGCATGAAGCAGGTCTCCACCCTCCCAACTTGAAAGAGGATGTGCATCATTCCACAGACGTCTGTCTTCTAGCACCACCCCTCACATTTCCTCGATTTACCAGGTCTTCAGCTGTGTTCTAGGAAGACCATATCATACACTATTAAGCTGGATATCTATGCTAAGCATATAAGACAATGACTGACAGAGGGAAAAAAATGTTTTTTCAATTACATACTCAATATATTTGTATTTCAAAAGGGGCAATACTTTTCTTCATTTAACAGTGAAAAAAGTTAGAAATTAATTTCAAAAAAAATAAGGAAATGGCAAGCAACCATGACCCTGGGATCATGACCTGAGCAGAAATCAAAACTCAGATGTTCAACTGACTGAGCCACCCAGTCTCCCTTGCCTTTTCTATTTAAACTGTTCCACATTTTAAGCAACTAGTAGATGAAAGAAAATGTCTCTTTGCAAAAGCATTCCAGCAAGTAAATGAAGATAGAATATCATTATTTTACAATTTATATTAAATAAATGGCTCTAGGCATTGATCATCAGTGGTTGCTAATACCTCAATAAGAAAGACACGTGGATATTATATGCTCCTAACGGAAGAACACATCACTACCTAGAAAATGGTCTTGCAAAAAACAAAAACAAAAACTGGAACCTAAATCTTATCAAAGCTCTAGATCCAAATATCTATAGATGATTAGAAAATATGTTGCATTACACCACGGAAATGCAATCAGTATAATGCAGGGGAAGGGAAACTGTAGGACAGTATATTTTCTTGAACAAAACTAAACCAAAAGAGAGAAATGGAGAGGCAACACATAGATTGAAGGAGACATATCAACCAATCATAATGCATGAACCTAGTCAAAACCCTGATTCAAACAATCTGTAAAAAATAGTACACAAACACACTTACATTTATGAAAGGGTTAAAAATCAGAACGCAACTGGGTATTTTGTGATTATTAAAAAAGTATTTTTTGGGGCACCTGGGTGGCTCAGTCAGTTAAGTGTCCAACTTCAGGTCAGGTCATGATCTCACAGTTGGTGAGTTCAAGCTCCGCATCAGGCTCTGTGCTGACAGCTCAGAGCCTGGAGCCTGCTTCAGATTCTGCGTCTCCCTCTCTCTCTGCCCCTCCCATGCTTGCACTCTGTCTCTCTCTCTCTCTCAAAAATAAATAAACATTAGAAAAAAAAAGTATTTTTTCAGTGTTATAACAGTATTATGGCACTTCTACAACTTACTTAGAGATACACACTGAAATTACAGATGAAATTTTATAACATCCAAGATTTGCTTCAAAATAATACAGAAGGTGAGAAAGGTGGTAGAGGTACAAATGAAGTACAACTGGCCACAAGTTTCCGGTTGTTGAAATTGGGTAGTGGGTGCATGGGTGTCCACTGTACTGTTCTGCTTACTTTGTATATATCCTAAATTTTCCATAATAATACAATGGGATATTACTCAGCCATAAGAAAGAATGAGATCCTGCCATATGCAACAACATGGATGGACCTAGAAGGTATAACGCTAAGTGAAATAAGTCAGAGAAAGACAAATATAATCATATGATTTCACTCATATGTCGAATTTAAGAAATAAAACAAAGAAAAAAAAAGAGACAAACCAAAAAATGGACTCTTACATACAGAAAACAAACTGGTGTTTTCCAGAGGGGAGTGGTGGTGGTGGGGGGGGGGGGGGTTAAAATAGATAAAGGGGATGAAGGGTCCACCTATTGTGATGAACACTGTATAGAATTGTTGAATCACTATATTGTATGCCTTGTATGTATTGATATTGTATGTATGATATTGTATGTATCACTATATTGTAAACGAATATAACACTGTATGTTAATTATACTTCAATTTTTTTAATTCCATAATAAAAAGTAAAAAATACAGAGATTCTTGTTTAATTGGTATGGGACTTAGGTATGAAAGAAAGTGAAAGACTGAGAGGAAGGAGGAGGGGCAGGAAGAAGAGAAGAGGAAAGAAGGAAAGAAGGATGGGAGAGAGGGAGGGAGGGAGGAAGAGCCACCTGTCTGTGTGATTCTAATGTGTGCACAGTCTGGGCTAAGAGCCATTTGTCTACCTTCCAGCCATTCCATTACTTCCAGTTACTCATCCATGTCTGTGTTTCTCAGTGGTTCTATCAGAATCCACTGGGATCCATGGCAAATAGGCTGACTCCTGGGCCTCATCCCAGAGGGACTTTGGGGAGATTAAGGTGGGACTTGAGAATATGTGATTCTGCTGTAAACTCACAGTGAAAATGCACCCACAGGAGGACTTATTGTTCCCTGTACACAGCCCTCACTCTATCAGCCATGTTTTTGCTTATTTTATTCCTTCCTTCTTCCACCTGAAATGCCTTCCCCTTATCTTCATCCAATCATACCTGCTCAAAAACCAAGTTCAAAAATCACCTGTGAAGCCTAATCCCTTCAGCTAAAAGGACTCTTCCTCCTGGAACGAATTTTTTTGCCTTTTCACAAGTTTATATCTATTTATATATAATATTTCAGCTCCCTTACTCAACAATAAGCTGCCTTACGTCAAAAGGCCTTTTTTCCCTATCTTTGTAATTTTGCAGAATTTAGACATAGTCAAGAGTTCAATAAACCTCGGCTAAATCAATAAAGCAATGAAAACATAACAGTTGATCATGTCCAGAATACTCACCCAGTAGGCTCTTAAGGACTGGTTAACTTCCCCATTCACCTTCAACATGCAAAGAAACACTTCTCTAGGAAAGGCGGTACTGGAAGGAAGGCAGTTCAAGATAAATGACTATCAGCATTTCTCAAGAATCAGCCAAATAAGCTATGAAATCTTAACTACTATCTAAATCAAAATGCCATGCTTACCAGTTTTACAAGCTAACGAAATTGGCTTAAAGAAAAATATTCCAAAGTACTATTTTACATATAGCAACCATGTCCAAAAAGTGATGAATACCCTAAGAGGCCATGTTTTATAAAAATGTAAATAAATACGCCTTTACGTATAAATGTGCTTCAGTTTTATGAGTCTTCTAAAGAAAAAGGGTATGTTTTTATAAAGACCTCTACCTCAAGTTCCTGAAAAAAAACTCTCAAACTTTGGGAAGTTTACCATTATAAATTAATGTATGGCACTCATTGAGTGTCTACTGTGCTCAGCCACTTATCTGATTCTCTCACTCTGTCTTCTGTGAGTTAGGATTATCCACAGTTTGTCAAGGAGAACAGTGAGACCTCGTAGGGTAGCTGCCCAGGGTCACTTAACTGGCAGAAAGAGGATTCAAACCCCCATGTGTTTGACTCTTTCTTGCTACAGATCTTTGTTTTCTTAGATCTTTACTGTCTTTTGAGAGGAAAACCACACATGGCTGGGGAAACAGAGTAGGGAAGAGGAGGGAGGGTGGATTAGAGGATGAGAAACAAGATGGAGGCTTTGCCATCAAACAACTCTAGGTTCACATCTTACTACCTTCCCTGTACTGAAGCTCTCTGATCTTCAGCTTCGTCTCTTGTAATAACGCGGACCATTTGGAGCTGTTATGAGGACTATGTCAGGTGATTGAATGAGAATCCGAGCTCAATGAATAGAAAGTATTGGCAAAAAACAACTGGTGTGGTCAACTTTGGTCTCATTTGAACAGGGTGTCCTTGTTGATTTCGCGTTACTGGGTCATCAGCTAATTTAGTGAAACGAACTGACTGATTTTCCACACTAGACAGATTCCGCTGAAATCTCATGGATACTATCTAATTCGCTGCTGTTCTTCATGGAGTTTTCTTGTCAAATACCTTAAAGCATCATATATACAAATGAAGAGTGTAATATTTAAAATGCTGCAGATTTTTTGTTGAATCCCAAACTCATCAGCTAAGCTGCTCTCAACTATTTTACCTCCCATGATCTGTCATATAAGCAGAAGGCTCCACTCTGTGCACAAATCTTGCCCACAGGGATGAGGCCCTGGAAGGGTCAATACAGTACACCTGTCACAATTAGCCACCGTAGCCTTTCTGCAGCTTGTTTTGCTTTACCCAGGGATAATTAATGATCATTATTTTTTCCTAGAGCAAGCTTTCCTAAAAGGCTCAGACCTAGCAGAAGGGAATGGTCTGGGGAGGACACTGGGACACGTACAATGACATTTTTCCCTGTTTCTCCCTCCTTAATTAGATTGGCTTTATCCTGAACCAATAGATGGGTGTTGACCTCTCAGGATGTCCAAGTTAGAAAAAAATTTATTTTCTGGAATGTGTTTGTACCATCCACCCAGAAGGTAAATAAGGAATTTTATGGAGTGGGTCTGAGTCCATGGTTAAATTCTGAGGGGACCCAATACTTAGCGATGCGAATTCTTCTGCCTTCAAACCGGTGTGAAGGTTGAGCAATTGAGATAATAGTGAAGGGTACTGAGACAGATTGAACACCACTGATGAATTATCTTTTCATTGACCAATTATAGTCACAGATATTATTAATAGAAAAATGTTTATAATCTCTACATTGCTTGTGAGAAACATAAATTACTAACCAATATGAACAACTCATAATTTGTGTACAATCTTGAGTCCTCAAAACAAACATAGCACCTTCTTATACCTCAATTGAAGAAGAAAGTAATAAAATTAAGTGTCTATAATTGAGAAATAACTTTATAAATATTTTGACAGAATGATACAGATACCCATACTAATGAGTATACATAGTTTTTCTGGAAAATAGTGTGGTTCTCACACCTCTACAATGGCTGAAAATCTCTTGCTCTCTGGGGGAATATTTCACATACTAATTTATTCTCCCTTTATTCACAGAGAGCTAAAATTGAGAAGGCTGCCCTTTTAATGTAGTACAAACATTTCTTAAGACTTAAGATCATTTATGTATTTCTAAGAGATATGCTCAGATGTTTACACTTTTAATAATATGGCCATTTTTAACACAAATACAAAAAGTATAAGACATAAATACAATATTAAAAGTATAATCTTGTTGTGGAGCCAGCACTAAAAAAAGATTTTTATTGTTAAAATCTTCCTGAAAGCACACTGCATTTATGAGATCAGGCTGTTGTGAAGTCTGTTTTATCTATCCCTGAAATTATTTTGTCAGTCTTTTTAACTATCTAAGTATTTTTTACAGTTAGAATTAAAAACCCAAACCTATCATTAGTATTCTTATAAATCCTTAGTAGAAAATCTGTTTACCAAGGAAAAGAAACAGAAAATTTCTTCTTAAGCAGAGGATGCCCTACAACCAGAAACAAAGCGTAAATAATGTAAATCACCCATTTTCCAAAATTTTTATTTTCTCTATTACAACGATAGGGAAGACAAATTATAGCCGAATATGCAAGGAAAACTTGGTCATGCTTCCGATACAAGGGATTAAGCTTTCCTCAGGGCTCCTCTACCATTCTACACTGGTTGCTGAGTAGCATTAGCATAATCCTGAATTATTAAGAAAATTAGAGGTCAGATTTACTTTACAGGAGAATTCGACCTATCTGAATCAGGACCGAGAGGGTCGTAGCATTCCAGATGTGAGCCTGGTGGTAGGTATAAAGTGCACCACATGGAGAGAACGTGCACAGTAAGGAAAAAGACAAATTACCCAGAGCTATTACTGTCATTAGTTCCATCAGCCTGGGAAGCCCTCCCACGGCATTTTCAGAGCAGTGTGTGGAGAGGGCCTGGGGCTTATCACATCTCGCAGGGGGTCGTCTTCAGCCGGGCATAGTCACATAGCTTGACATTTCAGTTTAAAAAAAAAAAAAGTCTGGGCCCTCATTCTCCATGCAGGCTTCTGTCTCACAGCTCTACAACCGGTAGCTAAAATAAAGGGAGCCAGCCCGCTGAAGGCTGCAATCATTTATCTGATGGCAGAATTGCTAGCCTTTCTAGAGGTGCACACTGTTCTTTCACATAATCAGTTTTAAGCCAGGGACAATAAGCCTCGGCTACTACAGTGTACTAGAAGCTCCTTTGGGGGTTGTTTCACTAACCTTTTGAATATTTTGCCATAATTAAAAGGTTACGAATCTATGCCACAAGAAATGCGATGAAATAATAGAACATACACAATAATGTTAGATGGACTATTGCATTTAGACTGTACAATGGTAACCAATGAGAAGGGCTGAAGGGACCAATTGATGTAACAAAGCCTTTTTCCCAAGATGTTTTTTTTTTTTTATTCTGGAAGTGCACATGGATAATACTTATTATGAGATATTAAGCAAAAAAGCATAAATACAATTTATGTTTATATATATATTATATATGCAACATATATACACATAATAATCATAACTAGGTAAGAATCTGTACTTCTGGCAAGTTATGTGCAAAAAAGAAATGCGTTGTGCGAAGGTGGTATGATTTTTTTTAATTGTCTTTTAATTATTTGTTAAATCCCTTTAATGTTGCATATTCTCATCAGTTAAAAGAAGCCTTAGGAGTATATGTATACAAACAGTGTCATGAAAGAAATAGGAACAACATAAAGGAAAACAGATATAAAAATACAAAGCGTCCTCTACCCTACCTAAAATCAAGAAAAAGCATAAAGACTCAGCATCCATGTCAACAGGGAACAAAGAAAAAGATGCACAGAACCAAGTACATTCATTCAAGAGAATAATACTTTTCTCATACCCTTCTTAATAATAATAATAATAATAATAATAACACATGTAAGGTTTATTACATAGCACACATCAAACTAGTCCAAGTCTTTCTTAATTAAACACATGAAAAAGTGGTTCAGAGAAGTTAAGTAACATGCCCAAGGTCAAAAAGTAAGTATTCATATCCAAGACTGCCTGACTCCATGTCCTTAACCAATAAATTACAGCATGCTTGCTCTCTCTCTCCCCCCACCCTATGTCTGCCTCTTTGTCTCTGTCTGTCTCTCTCTCATCATTTTATTAAATTCCAGTCTTCATTCCGAAATAGTTCTATTTTCTGTTTCTTCCTTGCCCTTAGCCCTTAATAAAGCATTGCAGTTCTCATCTGACTTTGGCAGGTCTGATATTCACTCATACTTTAATGTACATACAGTAAATAAACAGAGTGTCTGCTCTGCATTGTGCTGGTTCTGGGGCTACAAAGCTGAAAAAAATAGACTCTGGGCACCCACAGGCAAGTGGGGGATACAAGCATGCAAGCAGGCAAATCCAGTCTGTTATGGAAGCACACAGCTGGGGCACATGACCTCGGCTTCTTGAGGAACTGACATCTGAACTGAGAACCTGAAGGCTGAGTTGGGCTTAGGCAGATGAATGGTGCATCATAGGAAATAATCCTTGTAGAGGGCCAAGGGGGAAGAATCAAAAGAAGACAAAAACAAGACAAAACAAATATGGTACATTCCAGAAACAGAAAGTGACCCATACATCTGGACTTGGAGTGTAATCATAGCCACAAACACATTGCTATACCTACAAGAGTCTTGCTTTTTGAAGACCTAAGCGTTTGCTTTTCAAGAAAAAGATTATTTACGATGTCAGAAAGCAACACTTAAAACTTTTAAGGTTTTCCTTGATTGCATGTCAACAATAAAAATGGCTTTATGAATAAACACAACAAAATTAAGTGTTGTTATGCAAATTAAAAATACAATTAATTTAAATATAATCGTCTCTATCCACAAATTCTGAGACATCGGGCAATTCTCTTGACTGGAGGTCACTTTCCTCTTCTGCAAAATGGGATATACTCATCTTACATGTTTGTAGATGAGAAAGAGAAACAATATAAGGCTAGTACCTAGTCTGGTGCCTGGTACATAGAAGACAACCACTAAATGGTAGCTGTAGTAGAGTTTAGAAAGTCAAATACCCATAAGTCTCATTTTAGTGACAATAAGGAAGTGCTGTTTTCTCATGGGCCTCACACGTGGCTCCCAATCTTGACTGGTTGTTCAAATATAAGATTATTTCACTAAGAGCAAACTTCAGCTAGGTTAATGATTCGAAAACCTTCCTGTCTTTCCCTTATTTCCCATTCATTCATGTTTGATATAAGAATATGTGCTATGGATCAGCGGCTACAGGTCACAACAGAAGCCTTGATCCATTCAGGATACAGCCTCTGGGGACAATTAGGACATTCCTAAACTAAGAAGAAGGTGTTGCAAAAGATCTCATTTACTGCCTCTGTCATCTAGCCACCCATCTGGCTTATGTGTGACTTACTACCGCAGTAATTAGTTCAATGCCAAGAGGGTTAGGGACTCTTGTAGAATACCTAACTTCATGCATTTATCCTTGGTTTTTCCTTCCTTCCTTGTCTTCTTTCTTTCTTTCTTTCTTTCTTCCTTCCTTCCTTCCTTGTTTTCTTTCTTCCTTCCTTATTTCCTTTCTTTCTTTTTCTTTCTTTCTTTCTTTCTTTCTTTCTTTCTTTCTTTCTTTTTCTCCTCTCTCTCTCTTTGTTTTTTTTCAATAGTTAAATGCATTATGTCTTACAAAACCAACACTTTCACTTAACTCTACAACTTTCCAAAACGTGTTGCTTACATATTCCTGCTAAGCAATAGTGAATGATTTCAGGATGCCATTCTGATTTAGTGGTTGGTGGGGAAGAAACTTATTCTCATTAAAACTCAAGTATAAAAATAGATTTATCATTATTAATTTTAAAGAAAATGTTTTTTTTTTCTCTCTAGAAGAAAAACAATTTTCTGAAAACAAATGTAGTTTGGGGTATTGTGGCATTTTTTCTCATAAAGACAATCAAGACTTTGTCTTTGAAAAAAGACACCTAGGGGCGCCTGGGTGGCTCAGTCGGTTAAGCGTCCGACTTCAGCTCGGGTCACAATCTCGCGGTCCGTGGGTTCGAGCCCTGCGTCGGGCTCTGGGCTGATGGCTCAGAGCCTGAAGCCTGCTTCTGATTCTGTGTCTCCCTCTCTCTTTGCCCTTCCCCCGTTCATGCTCTGTCTCTCTCTGTCTCAAAAATAAATAAACGTTAAAAAAAAAATTAAAAAAGAAAAAAGAAAAAAGACACCTAGTGTTGGGTGATGTCAAATTAATCCAGTTATAAGAGGTAAATTAGAAACTACATAGGGTGGGGTGCCCGGGTAGCTCAGTCGCTTAAGCATCCAACTACAGCTCACATCATGATCTCGCAGTTCATGAGTTCAAGTCCTGCATCACGCTCTGTGCTTAACAGCTCAGAGCCTGGAGCCTCCTTCGGATTCTGTGTCTCCCTCTCTCTGCCCCTCACATTCTCATGCTCTATCTCTCTCTGTCTCTCAATAATAAATAAACGTTAAAAAATTAAAAAAAAAAAAAAGAAACTACATAGGGTGAACAGAAATGCTAATCTTTTCAGAAAAAAAAAATTAAAGATTAAATCAGAAGAAATTTCTGGATTCCACAAAGAATAGAATAACTAAGAACCTCTAGAGTTACAGGGGTGTCTTCACTTATTGCCTTAAGTACTTTAACATAATCCCCAAATTAGAGCTCGGGGGGAAAAAATGGAATCCTTATCATTCTGAAGGAAAAATAGCATTAAAGAAATCACCATAGGTAAACATTTTTAAAACTAAGTATTTCAACTATTCTCACTGAAGTCTTTTGCTGTGTCGACATGCACTTTTCCATACTCTACCTTGGCATTTACCCATCAGGTGAGTGTGTCCTTTCTATTTCTTTTATGTTGGCCCTCAAATCAAGTAAGTATTTTTTTTTCTTCCTTTATGCATGGCTACCTTTACCAAAGATTTTGTATTTTATCCTCTTGCGTACAATCCAAAGTATTGGGTAGGGCATAATCAATCTTGTAAAATTATTTTGAACTACAAACAGTAACTAACCTAATGTGTTTGTGTGTGTTGCCAGATAGAGTCTTTATCCCCAATGCGGTTGTAGTACACACAAACCTACAGTTGTATATGCCCTATTATTTTGCACAGAGCAAAGTAAAACTAAGAAAAGCTATAAGTTATTGGTAAGAATCCATTTCGGGAAAGGCAAATTATGCCAAATTTTATCACTGATTTTTTCTTGCCATGGGCGCCTTGGAGATGCAAAACTGTATATCATCTGATTCCCCAGTGTTTTCAGATTGACAAAGCATCAGCTGGATGATGGATCACAATACAAAATGCAGGAGGATTTTGCTTCTTGCTACCTGAATTTCTGATTTTTTTTTTCTTTACCTCCCGCCATTTTCAAACATGTTGCCTTTTATCAGTCTTTTTAGCTGAGTTTTTAATAGTATGGTAATATAGAACCCAAGGAATATCACCTTTTGATGAAACACAGATTTTAGCCTAATGTCAACAAAATTAAGCAAATTGTTAACCTTTCAAACAGTTTTACAACATGCCAATAGACCTTTTTTCTCTTAGACTTTTGCCTAGTTTCTTATAATTGCTGGATAATTACGTCTCCATACTCACTTTCTTTCGACAGCTTAGTTGTAGCCTCTGGGATTTTAACATCTAATTGGTTTGTCTGCTTAGACTGTGGATTCTTGAGTCTTCCTGAATTCAGAAAAGTCAGGTGGCCAGAGGGGTTGAAAACATTTTGTAATTCTGTCCTCCAGAGCCTTTCTAAAAGGGTTAACAGAGGTACCAGACGCTGGTACTTGATCTTCAGTTATTCTTCACAAAGTGGTAACTGGACTCAGTGAATACTTCGGCTATCAGAGTAGAGCTCTATAGAATCACTGCACTCAATAAATGTCCAATAACAATGGTGAGGAGTTAGATGAACTATATTTAAAGTATTTTCGCCCCTAATTCCTCTCCTAAATCTGGCTTCCATCTTTGCCTCTTTATGGTATCCAATGATCTCAATTCAGCCAAGTTCAAAGGCATTTTCTCTGTCCTTATCTTCCTTGATCTTTCTGATGTATGGGGCACAGCTTTTCATACCTGCCCCTTTGAAGACTTCTGGCTTCAGTTCCTGAGACATTTCTATTGTCTTTTACTTTTCTGATCTCTTCACCTATTTCTCACATTTATATGTCTTTTTTTCATATACCTCCCCAGTCACTTTTCTTCCAACAGATCTTTGATAATTACTATATTCCTTATATCCTCTTGCTTTTTTTTTATTCTACACAGATTCCTTTGTTTTCACTAAGTTATAAAGGTGAATAACTTACAGATATCCTCTAACATTGATCCATTTCTTTCTGTACAGAGCCAGATACATCAAGGGAACAACAAAACTCAAATATGCAGTTTCAGTATAGCATCAATGCAGTATATACGTATATCATTTTCACTTTTTCAAATGCCCACAACTTCTTCAAAAGTTACTTCTTCAGAGAAGTCTTACTTGATCAATCTTCCCTATGCCCTTTATCTGCTTGGTTTTTCCTGATAGTAGCTATCACTACTCTCATCAGCATTTATATGTATGTCATTTGAATGCACAAAAATATAGGCTTCCTGAGGGCAAGAACTTTTTGCTTTGTCCACTGCTATATAGCCAGCACATAGAACACTACATGGCACATAATAAGCACTAGATAAATACTTGCGTGGGTTAATGAATAAGTGAGCAAGGAAGTGAACACATGCATGTTGTATTCAGAACCTTAGAGTTATCCTTGATTTTTCACTATCTCAAAGCCCTAGTCTATATTCTTTTGTACGAGGGTAAGGCCGAGCTGATGTAGTAAATGGGCCCAATAATAATTCAGTATCTTAAAGAAGATAAACACTTGTTTCTCAATTACAGTTTGAGCTGAACGCTTCAGGTGAGTGGGCAGTTTCACTCACCAAAGTTATTTAGAACATTAGTTAGTTCCATCGTGCTATTCCACTGTACCATAGGGCACTTTCATCATCTGCCAACGAAACCTGGGTTTTCATGAGTTCCAGCTAGTTGGAAGGCAAAAGAGAACGTAAAGGAAGCACATCCCCAAGGCTAGAATAACCTATGTTATTTCTGCCTAGATTCCATTGGCAAGGATGCGGTCATGTGTGCTCACCACCTGCCTCCCGCCCCAACCTGTAAGAGAACTTGGGATACATGGCCATTCCATATGCTTATGAAGAAAAGGAAAACAAATGCCGATGGACAACAGCCATTCTCCTCCACATCAGTCAATTTCTCAGAATCTCTCTCAAACCAATGCTTTCCTTTCTCTTCATGCTATCTATAAAAAGGTCCATCCCTGCCTGAACCACTATGATCCTTGACTTGCTTTTTTTCTAGCCTCCAGTCTTTCATCTCACAAGCCTATCTCATTCTAACAACCAAATGACTTTTCCAAATTATAACTATTTTTATTTTTTATTTTTTCAAAGCATAACTATTTGGAATTCCTTGTCTCAGAATGCTGTGGCCAGGAATTCCCACCTACATCAAGTCTGAATTATTTATTATGGATTTCACTGCTCATCATCCTCCACAACTTCACAAGGATAAAGGATAAGAAGATAAAGGGGTCCAGCACGTACTACATATACTAGACCACATTCATAGTTCTGTCTTTCCTAGAGATTGGTTTTTTTTAGAAAGGAGACTTAAATTTTCAGTTATATAACATCACAAGTTTTTTTGTTTTTTGTTTTTTTTTTTTTCTTCAAGGCCCTGGGTATAAATGACTTTCAGATCAGTATTTGATGATGGAACTTGAAAGTCACAGAATAAAACTGTGACCTGGACTTGGGTTAAAAGCAAACCTGTATCACTAGAGCATTAATACAAACAATTCAATTCCCTCATACAATAGTTTCTCTACAAGCCTTCTGTAAAAGCTCATTTTTTAGATATTTTTTTTAAATTTTTTTTAACATTTATTTATTTTTGAGACCGAGAGAAACAGAGCATGAACAGGGGAGGGTCAGAGAGAGAGGGAGACACAGAATCTGAAACAGGCTCCAGGCTCTGAGCAGTCAGCACAGAGCCCGACGCAGGGCTCGAACTCACGGACCGCGAGATCATGACCTGAGCCAAAGTCGGACGCTTAACCGACTGAGCCACCCAGGGGCCCTTGTAAAAGCTCATTTTTAAGGCAGAAGTACTCGCCACGTGTTCTGGGGACCCCTGAAGGGAAACTTTTGGGGAGGTTTAGGAGGTCAAAACTCTTTTCATAATAATGCTAAAACATTATTTACCTTTTTACATTCTTTCTCTCACAAGTGAACATAGAGTTTTCCAGAGGCTACATGATGGGAGATAGTGCCACAGATTGAATGACAAAGCAGATATGAGAATTAAGCTCTCTTCGATTAAGCCAGATACTTAAAAGATTTGTAAAACTAGAAAACTATGCCACTCCGTTTACTAAATTTTTGGTTTTGTGACCTATACTTATTTTTCATTAAAAAGTTATTTATGGGGGCGCCTGGGTGGCGCAGTCGGTTAAGCCTCCGACTTCAGCCAGGTCACGATCTCGCGGTCCGTGAGTTCGAGCCCCGCGTCAGGCTCTGGGCCGATGGCTCGGAGCCTGGAGCCTGTTTCCGATTCTGTGTCTCCCTCTCTCTCTGCCCCTCCCCCGTTCATGCTCTGTCTCTCTCTGTCCCAAAAAAAAAAAAAAAAAAAAAAAAACGTTGGAAAAAAAAAAGTTATTTATGGTAACATATTATTTTAAACGAATATTAAATATTTCAAAATCCTCATTCTAACTTATTATACAGTAAATACGAATAGATATAACTCACATAAACAAAAGCTTTTGGAGATCTCAATAATTTTGAAGAGTGTAATGGGGTCATGAAATCAAAAAGTCTGAGAGTCACTGCTTTAAGGAGATAAATTACAGTTTTGCTAACTCACTGTCTTCACCCATGTCAACATTCAGCATCTCCCCTCGATTCCTGGAAGCAAGGAGAGTGGCATCACTGAAAATGTCTATAAAATAGTTTCCATTCTCTGATCTAATGCGGTCCTCACTGAAGTCATCAAGGACAGAGTATGGCTTCTTTGATGTTCTGCTCTTAAACACATGAAGGAAAGAAGAGGGAATTGAGAATTGTGCTGAGAAACAGGTACAGAGGTCATTAGGAAAACGGGCTCTGTGGACTCTCATGCATAACTAATGACTGTAAAGTGCTTTACAGATAGAAAAGTGTCATGTCATGGCAGAAACAACCACATTGCATCTTTTGCCCTAGGAGAAACTGCCTCCTTTCTTGATATTCCTTATAAAGAATATTTTAAGTCTTCTTAGTCTGTATAGTGATTCTGGAAGATTTCAACTTGAATAACCAAAACAATGTTCATGATAAATAACATTCATCATTTATACTGTTGGTCCATCACTCAATTCTGTAATGTTACAGATTCTATTCTAATGCTAGCCACTTAGCTTTGCCCTAGAGAAAACTCTATACCTCGGCCAAAGGCTGCCATAATACACATTACAAATGCATACATTTATTCACAAGAATGATTTCATAGAGTCAGTCACCACTACAAAATGAAAACAAATAAACAAAGCATCGCTCAAATTCCAGTAAATAATTCAATGAAAACAACTTCCTATATGTTGAGTAAGCAGTATATAACCAGCTTTGGTCCTAAGTCTCTCAGTGGTAGAGAAGCTATTGGATTTTCCTGACAGGAATCTTTCTGAACTACCAGTTAGCTAAGGGTTACTCCAAAAATTCTAAAAGGTGGGGGGGAATATTTTCAGGCGGTTAAAACAAATAATATATTTGTTTTTAAAGTCAATTCTAATCCTAACATTTCATATGCTCATTTGCACCTGCAAGACTAACACTATCTGGGCTTTGATGTGATCAAAACTACTTTTTTAGGTCATCTTGGCCCTAGCATACTTGCGATAAAGACTTTACTGGGTGAAAAATCTCCAAGCCCTGTTTTGCACACGACACATAAGTACATTTTCCATTAACATTAATGAGACCTATGAATCCATTGATGGGATAATAGAACTAAAAGGTGAGGTTTTATTGGTGATATACCCATCCTTCATCCCAGTGTTTAACGTCTCATAAATAGGTAGAAATTTGGCCATGCATAAAATGAAAGAGTGGCTAGTGTCTCTAAAGTTGTAAAGATTTCAAGGATACAACATAGTTTTAAAAGTATGAAATGTACTTTGATACAAATACAGAATTCTAAGTAGTGAGCTCTAAAAATATTTCCATGTATTACTGCAAAAAGTGAATAATTTCAGAATTTACTAAGCATTTTCATTCTCCAGAAACTGGTCATCTATTTTTCCACATTTAATCATTTTAGACATCAGAATTCATTGTTAGTGGAAACAAATTACTGTATTTTACAAATAAAGTCACTCATCTTGTTTTATGAATTAGATCCTAAATGCATTTTGGTTGACAGTCTGTGTTAATTTCATGTATTTTTTTTTCTTGAGAACTGATATCCCACAACAAAAGTTTCTGACTACTGATATAAAACTTTAAATAACTATCAGGTATACTTTGTGAGTTTAAAATAAGATTTTTCACTATTTGGTCCATAAATATTTTTCCCTTTGTCGCTTAAAATATACTGTTTCAAAGTATATATGCTTTATTCGCAAATCTATCTCATTTTTTTTTTGTTTCCTGCTAGTCCTCTCCCAAAACCAAATACACTTTTTCCTTTGCTAAAGCTATTTTTGAAAGTAAACCTCCTGTATATAACAACAACAACAAATTAATAGTTGTTCTCATAAGTAATTATTGAAAATTTTGAGACAGGAAATGTTTTTACCTAGGTGTGGGCATTTTTTAATGAAGGAAAAGAAAACTGACTTAGAATATATAGGCAATTTATGTTATCAAAATGACTGCAGGATAGAACCTGAATAAGTAACACTTTGCCAATCACACCTTACTATATACTCTAGACTACTAATCTACAGATAGATATTGCATAACCATGAGAAAAAAGATCAAAGAAATATTCATTAAAAAACTAGTGGGAAAAAGGAAAATCTTTCATAGCCCTTAAAATTCATTCCCACCATATTTTACTTTATCATATTCAGTGGCCTGTCTAGTACTATCTCCATATACCTGCTAAGTTTAACAAGTTTCAAACAACACATTGTATTTGTGACAGGTCAAAATAAACAGCAACCCTTACCCATGAGAACAAGACAAGTCAGTGCCTGAGTACAGTTAAGAATTATTTTCTGGAGACAGAATTTTTTTTTTAACCTCCCTACTGAAATTCCTTGATTTTGTGAAACTTGAGTTTTATCTTTTTTCATCTAGCACACGGTTGTGAGGCTGAGCCCAGGCAGGGAAAAGCATGATATGGATTTGTGGTGCCTCCAAAGCTGGGAGATGATGGTGTTTGTATCACTACCACATTAAGCACATAACCAAATGACTCTCATCCACATTTATGGTTAGTTTTCAAACAGAGGCAGTATTATCTATTCCACACCAATTACATACACATACACAGAATGCTGTTTGCAAACTACAAGAATAGTAAATAACAAGATGTAACTAGAAACCCTGCCTCCCTTTTGAAACAAGAGAAAAATCCCATAGGGAAGGATCAAAATTATAATTAATTTAACCTCAATTAATCTAAAGTGGCAAGCCACAAATCCTTGATTGTAAATCCCCAAGCTTGGCTATCTGTCCTTCCAAAGTTGGCATTTGCAACCAAGCTCTGTCCCAAAGGTCCCCCTGCTCCCAAGTGGATGGCAGTGCCAGCCTCTTTGTGGGGGAAGCCAGCTGAGGATCAAGGAAGACTTCCACGGTTTGCCCAGCGAAGTGGTCGTGAACACACTGGAAAGTCACGTCACTTCTTTGTGCTCATGGGGAAAGAAAGGGCGCTCTGCTGCTCAGGGACACCCTGTCCAAGATGGTGACGCATCCTTCTCGGTACATTGAGGTGGGGGGGGAGGCAGCTTATTACTGAACTAAATGTTTTTATTGATCGCCCTTGAGTCAGAGCTCACTGACCCCGCAAACCATAAATGGCTATAGCGCAGAACTGTCATTTCCAGGCAGCAAGAAGAGATACCGGATTAGTCCAAGACACCTCGCCCTAGGCTTCCTCGCACAGTCCCTCCACCCCCCTCGCCTCCCAAGGTTCGGAAAAAAAGAAAAGGTCTGGGGAGGGTTTCCCGTAGGCCCTCGCGGAGGGGGGCGGGTGGCGCTGGATAGAAGGGGAGGAAGCCGGACAGAGTTGCCGAAAGCGCTCTAGCGAGCGGGGCCGGAGCGGACAGCCGGGCGCTGGCGACACCCCCACCCGGAGTCGGTGGCCAGAACGCGAAGCGGCCAGGGCGCGGGTTCCGAAAAACAAATGACCGTTTTGCAGCATTCCCACCAAACAATAAAGCGAGCTGTAAAGCCTCAGGTGCTGTGTTTGTTGTGCCGTCTGTGCGGAGCAGTGGCTCCGGCAAGGGTGAGCGCAGCGCAGTGGGCCGGGGGAGCGCCTCTTCGGCTGATTCCAGGGAAAGATAAGGAGCCGCCGAGCCACCAGCTCTGTCTAGACTCGCGACCTCACAAGTCAAGCGCCTTGTTTGGATTAGCCCTCCAGATCTGCCAACCTGATCAACTCCTGAAAGAGAAGGGCCCACCAACACCCTTTTTTCCTCTCCCGGACCACGATTGTCCCTACTTTAAGGGATCAAGGGCTGACGTGCCTGCAGGAGTCGCGGGGCTGGTTAGACCAGTGTCGGGTCCCCACTTCTTAGCGCCCAGCCACCCCGCGGGAAATGCACCCGAGGGAAGCACCCCTAGGAAGACCGGCAAAAATAAGTACCCAGCCACCTCAATCAAATCCACAAATAACACCACCTCGAAATAAACGCGAACTTTCAATCAATGGAATGGAAAGGGGATCCCAGGCAAGGAGAAGACGCAGTGGAATCTCCCACAGGACTGTCGTAAAGTGCCTTTCCCCTACCTGGCGGAAAGCAATCTTACCCCACATTTTTTTCCTCCAAATCTAGGTGTCCCCTTTGGGGTGGGGGTGGGGGTTTCTTTTTAGACCTCTTTGGTTACCATTGCCGAGCGCTTTTCCAAAAGATAATTAAGCATAAAGAGTTGAAAAATAAATTTTAAAAAATAAAAAAGGTCAAGCAGTCTTAAGTGCGGCTCTGGGGAGAGACTGGCTTCCCCAAGGCAGAAACTGGCTTCTCAGAGCCAACAGCGTAAGCGCCATAAAAATTAAAGGATGTGATAGTAACAACGCTCACAGCAAACACTCGCAGCGTTCCCTCCCGCCCCTCCCCCTCCTACCTCTCTCTGTGAACCAACTTCTCTGTCTACACTTCAGAAGTCTCCGGGAGGTGTGGAGAGATCCTCCATCATGACTTGGGACATTGTAAGCTGTGAAGTTTATGTTTGTGGCGCCTGGGCTCAAACAGCCATTCAGTGGCTTGCTCAGTTATCAAGAAAACAACAATCAGAAAAGATCAGTAAACAGAATCAGCTGCCAGCGCCCTGAATTAACTACTTGCATTTTAGCTTAAAAACATTAACCCACACTGTACAAGTTAATTATTTTTATTTCAAATAGTTAGCAAGAATTCAAGATTTGGGGCCAGTTTTGAAGTAACATTTTTAAAATAAAGGTACACACAGAATATCATTTCCCCTTTTCTCCCTGAACCTCCAAAGAAAATTTGACTTGCCTTGTTGTGACTAATCTTTAATTGTTGATTAGCAGAAAGGAAGTAAATAGAACAGAAATCAAGCATAATTTGGATTATAAATTTCTCTTACAAAAACTGACTAAACTTTACAAATAAGAAAATAAGTAGTTCTGCTTAGTTTACTTGTAGTAGGGGTGGGATTAAAAACCCAAATTGGTTGAATTCCATCCACACATAGCTCTTCTCATGGTTTAGACAAAATTTTAACTTTTTTTCTCATTTTTTTTAAGAAAATGGAAAAGACTAAGTAAATCCACATGGGGCTTACAAGAGATATATCAATGAAAACGATCTTATGGCTTAAAAGTTCAAGGTGCTAGGGAAATGCCAACTACTTCTAGGTACCTTAAAAGCACATTGTCTTTTGGCTACTAGTCAAAAGAATAAGATAGACCAAAAAAAGAGGTCAATGCAAAGAGTCTAACAAGCTGGTTAGGATGAATAGCAGCAGAGCATCACAGAGTCATATATTTAATCTGGAATTCCAAAAAAAAAAAAAAAAAACCCTTGTGAATTGGTAAGTGGGTACACACACCCACGAAGAATGTCAAATAACCAGAAATGTTATTTCAACGAAGAAAAAAAGTCTCTTCAAATATGGTTTTGACTTAGAAAAGAACTTTTTGAATGGTAAGGAAAGCCAGGTCCATATAATGAAAGGGAAAGAGAGACAGTAAACTCAAATAGAAGATGTTATTGCTCTGAAACAATGGGGGGCAGGGATCCTCTCTGAGTATAGATGTTGATGTGGATTCCCTGATTTAAGGAGAGCATCCTGGATGTTTTTAGTTGCATTACGTTTTAGCTTGCAGAAGCTGGAGGAAATGAGTCATAATATCCAGAAGGAAGAATTCAGAGTAATAAGGGGAGGGAGGATCAAAGATAATAGCAAACAGGAGGAATTTCATTAGAAGAGCACAGCTCAAAGCTAGGTCTCCAGAGGTGTACAGGGAAGAGGAGAGTATGTGAGAGAGATGGTTTGCAAACAAGGAGACATTTCAGCTACACATTTTAGAGCACATGCTGAGGAGTCTAGAAGGGAACACACCTTTCATATGAATAATACAAGAACTAGAATGCAATCGACCCATCAATCCATTCTCAGCCATCAGGCAACAAATATCTTGAATCTAGCAAGTGAAACCAAATTGTTCATCACTCCCCTCCCAAATTACTGTACTTAAATTCAAGCTGTGGACCTCAGAATAGTCTGATATATATACGTAAAACATCACCTCCTTCACCACCTCCCCACCCCTAATCTTGGGAATAAATGTCAGGATGAGAAAGCATCACAAAGATGTGTGCCTCATTTAAGTCCCTCCATTGCATTCAAACCCTAAATAAGGTTTGTGGGTTTTTCCCCCCATCTAACCTCTACAGAGTCCACCAGAGGCTATGGCTGGAAAAAGGAATTTAATGGTCTCCAAACGAGGGCTTGGGAGATGAGTAACTTTGCAGACACCAATATTCAGGTTGGACCTACTTATCTTTGCACTTATTATTTAGAATTCCCAAATATGATGGGGAGGAAAAAGGAAAACTGAAAAGGCAGGCAAATAGAAATGATGAGCGGGAAGGTAAAAGAGTCAAGTCTGATGCCAGAGATTAGAGAGAGATAAGAGAGAGAGAGAGACAGAGAGAGAGAGAGAGAGACAGAGAGAGAGACAGAGAGAGAGAGAGGGATCTTTTCAGGAGAAGATCTGTGTGAGATAAGACATAACTCCTGTTTTTCTCAACAGAAGACCACAAGCCATTATTACCGCCGGCCAAATTATTACCCCTCTGTGAAGAATTAGACACAACAATCAAAGTAATCAACGGGCATGTCTAATGCACTGTAACATTTTCAATGCAAAGTTTGTTTTCTCTCTGCCCCCACGTTAGAGCCTGTAATTAACCCGTTATGTAGAACGATGCCAAACAAAAGCCTAATTGAGGCTCGTTTCCCGACTTGCGGCAGGTTTGGAGAGGGTGAAAGCGACGTGAGAGCCCGGGAGCCGCGGGGCTCACCCGGCCTCCAGCCGGGCCTCCGAGCTGCTCCCGGTCAGGGGTCCGAAGGGGCACGCGCCACAAGACACACGATTAGGGTATGTTAGCTCTCGTATTTATTAAGAATTGTCAGATATTTAAAACGCCATGACACTCGCGCATACAAACGCATCCATTTTCTAAAGAGTCCAAGTATCATCCTGGGGTGGAGGAAGGAAGGGGGACAGGGTGGAGCCCCAAATCCCAGCTCGACCCCCGCAATCGAAGAAGCACCAAGAAGCCTGATTTCGGGCAGGGCCCTTTATCTATCCCTGGGTTCTGGCTCCCACACGGGAACCCCCGCTAAATGCCCGGGGAGCGTGGGAGCGCTCGTGCCCGTGGCTCCGAGCGCCGCGAGGGCCTGCACAGCACGCGCCGCGGCCCCAGCCCGCAGAAGGCGGTTCCCCGACGGAGCCTCGGCCGCGGTTCTCGGCACCGGCCAGACAGCCTTCCGAGGGTTGGGGAGTTGGGAGTTGGGGGAGAAAGGGGAAGGGGGAGGGGAGGAGGAAACAAGTTGGGGGTGGGGAAGAGAGACCAGAAAAGACGTACGCTGACTGCTCTGGGAATTGCTGAGAAAACTCTCTCGGCCTGCTCTTCCTGCGCAAAGAAAGCAGCATTTCTCAATCGGCTGACAGCCGCCACCGGTAAATAATGGTCATACCTCACTGACCAGGCAGAAAGGCTCTCTTTTAGCAAGAGCTTATACTTGAAATATGGGTCATTTCAACAATCCTAAGCAGGAGACTTTGGTATAAAGCACTTACTCCAAGAAAATAAAATAGAGACTCAGAATCAAAACGCATTTCAAGCAGGACCTTTTTCCTATTTGGGGTGGGGTGGGGTGGGGTGGGGTGGAGTGGGGTGGAGTGGGTCGGGCAAGAAAGGGGAGGAGAGGTGGGGGGTAGAACGGAGGACAGCATCTCATTTTCAAAAAAGCAGTTAGTAACATTATCACAGCTGAGAACTAAAGGCTTCCAACCAGTTTTGATTCAACTATTAAAATGCAAACTGGCAAGTTCGACCTTAACTATTTGCAATAAAACATCACACCTATTGTATGTCAGTCTACCCCGTTCACATGCAGTCCTTAATTGCAGACATTTTAATGGCTTACTTGTAAACATATAAAAGAGGGACCCTGGATCATTGCATTTATTTATTTATCTATGCCAAACGTTTATTAGTGAAATAGTCCTGAAGATATAATTCTACATATGGCGCTTTGATTTCACATAATATTTAAGAAAAAAGACAAAACACATAGAATTAGACATATAATTCAAAGACCACGGTATAACCTTTATCTTTTTTTTTTTTTACTTCAGCAAACAAAAAATGTCAAATGACATGAAAAGTGGCAAGTCTTTCGACAATAAATAATAAATTACTTTATAATTTTTGCAATGCAAGAGCAAACAAAAAAAAAGTTTCCTTTTTTTTTTTCCTCTTTATTTCCAGAGAGAGAGAAAACAGTCATTTTAACCAATAACTATACACATCTTTGGGGGAAAAGTTCTTGGACAGACACAAGTCAAACACAATCCCGAGACGCTTGTGGCAAAATAGAGGTAACCTTGTTGCAATGCTTTATAAGTTGGTTTTTAAATTTGAATTCAAAAACCTTTAAAGTCGCTTCTGACTTCTTGATAGAGGATGGATCTCAAAAAAAAAGAAGAAGAAGAAGAAGAAGAAGAAGAAGAAGAAGAAGAAGAAGAAGAAGGGGGAGGGGCAAAAGTAAAAAAGAAACCAGCTACAGGACATGCTAAGAGACCCAGGATTTCAATTAACCCCTTGTTAAAGTCAACGAAAAACATCGCAAACCAACGCAGCTCCACCTTCCTGAAAGGACTTTCAGCCAAGGAGGCCAGTTTTCTCTTCCTGCTCACTTGCCGGAGCTCCTGTTTGGCAAGGCAATGACCAATATAGAAACAGCACCATTCAGAATAGGATGGACTAGAAAATCTCTATTTCTGCTTTTCTCTAGCTGTGCAGTGAAATGAAAATGCTTTTTTTGAGATCCTTGAATATAAATCCTCTACGTTTTAAAAACGTCTTTTTTTTTTTTTTTTTTTCAGTACTCCTAAGGTCATTGGATAGCGTATGTTGGGTTTGGGTTTTGTTTGTTGTTTAATTCTAGTAAAATCCCATGATTGTCTTCACAGTGTTGCTACCATATCACCTTGTCATTAAAACAGACTTCGTGCATTTCATGGAGCATTCATTTCTCGATTCAGTTTTCATTGACTGGGTCGTTAAATACTTTTGTTTCGGAGTTCAACATTATACTTTCCCACTTTCTCCAACAGGGAAAAAAATACATCTGAATGAATGTTCCTCATGCCTCAATAGGACTGGCTACCATGCTGTTAGGTGTATCTGGGAGCTGAGAGGACATCGACGCCACTTCACTGCCAGTGGAATTAGAGCCCGGTCCTCCTTCTGAAAAATTCACCTGCACAGAAGGTTGAGAAATGAATAAAGGAGGCTGCGACTGTATTCCTAAAAGGATTATAAGCTTGTCTTATGTGTCTATGCATGGACAAGTGTTTGTGTGTATAGATGGATACGTAGATAAAGATATCCACAGAGATCATTGAGTTTCAACAGGCTTAAAGAAAGCCCTCAAAGAAAAGAACTTGAGAAGAAAACCTCTCGCTTTCCCATCTTTCAAGAGATCTCTGTTTTAACTAAAACTGAATTCCCAACATTATGTTGCATTAAATTATTTAAGAACAAATGTGTTTCCCACTGTAAAATGGCATCGCAACTCTACCATGCATGCTCAAAATAAAATTATCCTGCTGGCTACATGTTGCCCTGGGAGCAGGCGACTTCGCAGTCTCTAGGCATCAAAGCCTCTCTTCTTGAGTTGGAAAATCCATAACACACGCTCAGATTGCTCAGATCGTGTGACAGGAGATTCAGAGGAGGCTCCACAGAACAATGATTAACTCCTCAGAGGGTTCACAGCGTGGGCTTTCTTCCTTGTTGCTGGTCCTGATGCCTTCTGGCCTTTCTTTCTCTTTCTCTCTCTCTCTTTAAATCAGGCTCTTCCTTCCAAGAGGAGCCCCATATATTATAACGTCATCGCATTATAAATATCTGCCTCCTTCTTTTAAACCGAAAGTATTGTGTTGCTGTTGGAAACCTCCTTCTCCACTCTGTCCCCAACCCTCCGCCCTCCTGTCTTGGCTTCCCTCCCACTGCTCTCATCTAACACTAAAGTTTTAGAAGGTACAAACACTTCGCTGCCCTGAACCCTCCTCTTACCTGCCTTCTATGACCCGGGTTTTGCTTAAATAACACATAAGATTAACCTCACTTTAAACTAAGTTCTTTTTCCTAATTCCAGAGTCTACCTTCCTTTCTATCCTATTAAACTTTCCCATGGTGAGGTTAAGGGGCTTCTCCAATTTATCTAGCTTCTAGCCTGGCCCACTTACAAATGTAAAGCTGGGCCAAGTCCTTGTAACCACTGCCTCTGGTCTCTTACCTAACTGTTGCCACAGAGAAAGAAAATGCTCTCCAGGTAAATGCGAGGGTGAAAAGCTAAACTCAACTCAAGTTTTATTTTCAAAGAAAGGAACAAAGTTTTTAGAATAGATCTTGTTTTACAGAACAAGATTCTATAGGGCTGTTAACTCTTAAATAAAAAGAAAATTATGTGTATATATGCCATATCACAAAGTACACATATTTAATAATTATTTATCTTGCTCCTCAAGCCTTTTGTAGGCATAAGGTAAGTTAATTTTCCCTTCTCTGGATGTGTAAAACATATTAATGCTAAAACAGGTTTTCATGTGCTGTCTCTGTGATTGGTAGAACTCTTGCTTCTTTTGCTGTACATCCCCCAGAGTATGTGATTGTGTATAACGTCTGAACTCATACACTTAAAATGTTAAAGCAGTCCTACATTTTAGATTAAGATAGTACCAGAAAGGAATAATAGCAACAAAGTATCAATCATACCCTTAAATAACTGAACTCTTTACTGATATATTTGAAAATTATACCCAGCCAAGTGCCTGCTGCCCATTGATAATAACGTTGATTGTGTCTTACATCAGTTATTATTACAAACAGCTAGATTTAGGTCTTTAAATATGCCATTCTCTAGGAGCTGAGGAGAGAATAAATTTACTACTTGCTGATCAAAATGTCAAGGTGATCTCTAAAGTCCCTTCCAGCTCTAAAAGTCTGAGATGTATGATTGTGCAACCCTGCACGCCTTCCCACACATGTCTAGTTAGTCTGATACCTTGAAGTTACACCTCAAAGAAGGCCCGGCTGATAGGAAATTCAACCTATATGGTCAAGTTATGAACTCACGGAAAAGACTCACAAGAGGTTTGTTTTCCTTGAGTGCGTGCCTCCTCTCCACCAAGCCTCCTTCCTCTCTTCCCGACCCTGGGGCCAGGGAGGCACCCTCCCCACTGAATCCTTCCTCGTGTGACAGTTAAACCAGAATCTTCTTTTTGTCGGGGATTCAGCCTCCTGATTCCAAGAGCTGAGACTTACCAGTTGCTGAAAAGCAGGCTGATCTATGTCACTCTGCAAGGCGAAGTCACTCAGTACTTTCCAAGGCGGCTGGTAACTTTGCACCTCCACTGGGTTTGCCTGTAAGCCACCATCGTGTCTCTCTGGACTGGCAGCCACCATGGGAGTTCCTGTCATCCCCTGGATATTCTGTGAATAGGCGCCCCCCAATCCCAACATGTTAATGACCAAACTCCCTCCCTCCATTGTCTGCACAAGCTAAGCAAATAAACCCTGGCATTATCTTATCTATATAGTGACTATTATTGACTCAGTTAATCTGCTGCATGTATGGATATTAGCCAGAGTCCAGTTTTGTTTTATTGTATTTTGTTTTTCTGCTTCTGTGGGCGGGACTAGTAGGTCTGCTTGGATCTTATTAAACTGAGTTCTATTCTGATTTTCTCCTCTCCTTTCCTTTTACATTCACAGCATATCCCAATTCCCCACATCTGCCTTCACAGGCCATAGCATCACAGAAGCAGAAAGCTGAGGCAAAAGAGGCCTCCCGGCAGCCTCCAGACATGGTGGTTTTCTGGGCAGTTTCAGTTAGTTAGATTTTCAGTTACATTTTCTACAGGCAGTTCTCTTCACAGCGCCAGCCCCCACCCCCAAGGGTTTAGGTCTGGCGGCTATTGTGCTATGACGCACTCACCAACCTGAAAAGTGCCCTAGACCAGGCTTGGCTGGCCTGCCAAGTTTAATGACAGCAGGGGTTTTATGGCATTTAAAAATAGGGCTGAAGCGGTAAAAAGAAAAAAAAAAGTTCTTTAGTTTAACTCAATCAGGAAGCCTGTGGAGTGGGTGCTGGCATGGGCCTGGGATGACAGTAGATAATAATATCTCTGGAAGCCTGGGCTAGACCTAGAGCAGAGGGTGTCCTGTTTTCACAGGTCACCTTGGGGGACCTCGCTGACCTGAGGGCGCTGGGGGCACACCCAGAGGGTTGCCTGGGTGACCTACCCATCAAACCTCTGAATTAGATAGGGAACCAAGGAATTGTCCCTCTCTCCGGTGCCTGGGGAACTGACAACCTGAAAGCTGGTAAAATGGAGCCAGGCCTTGCTGCCGCCTGCCCATGAAGGGGTGACCGCATCCTTCTGGTTCCAGCCTAGGGGTATGGTTGAAGGGCACCCCACTGGGCAAGTGGCCGGTGCTTTCTCCCCCTGGGCACAGGTGGAGGTAAGAGGCTGCTGGCTCCTGCCCTGGAGCAGGATGGAACCCACGTGCAGGCCAACCTGGGTAGCCGCCAAGCACCCCACACTCTTGCTCTGCTCCCGACCCCCCCCCCGGCCCCCCCTCCCCCCGCAAGTCCCCTACCCGGCTCCAGGGCCACTCACAGTTTTGTCATTGGGCTGCTGCTGCTGGAGCTGCTTCATCATGATGCTCCGCTTCTTGTCCTTGCACCGCTTGTTTTGAAACCAGACCCGGATCACGCGGGGACTGAGGCCTGTCATCTCCACCAGTTGCTCCTTCATGAGCGCGTCTGGCCGGGGGTTGGCGGCATAGCAGGTCCGCAAGGTGTGCAGCTGCTTCTCGTTCAGCACAGTCCGAACGCGGGTGGTCTTCTCGGGCTGCTTGTGGACGTGGGGCCGCAGGGCCGGCTGCCGGGCAGAGATGGGCTCGGCTGCG
The DNA here is from genome assembly GCF_023721935.1 of Panthera uncia. Classification (NCBI taxonomy): domain Eukaryota; kingdom Metazoa; phylum Chordata; class Mammalia; order Carnivora; family Felidae; genus Panthera; species Panthera uncia. The sequence continues at coordinate 115,384,989 of NW_026057577.1, forward strand.
AGGCAAGGGGCACTGAGGTGAGTGCGGGCCAGGCCGGGCTGCTCACCCTCCCGTGCCGTGCCGCAGGGACAATGGCTTGCTTTGCAGCCTCCACAGACAAAGCAGGGGAGGCAGAGGTAGGGACCAGGGAAGCAAAAGGAAGAATGAAATCTGACTTTCTAGTCTGAGAGGTCAATGCTGACTAGTTTAGGCCCAGAACACAGCCTCCACCCTTGCTCTGGTCAACATAGCCTCAGGAAAGGGGTGGCCGTCTGAGGGGTAGCATCTTTCAGCATTGTTTCTCTTTCCTCCTCGCCTTTCTTCATACCCAGACTGGGCCCAGGTTACTGGAGAACCCCCACATCTAGACTCTTGGGCAAAGGCCACAGAAGGTGCTAGGAAAGGAAATGCAGTATACCCCAGCATCAGCCAGAGACACTACACCAGCCAAGAGGTCTCTAATGCAAAGGCCGAAGAGAATTCTGCCAGAAAGCCTTGAACTTCAGTCCAGAGGGGGCAATCGTGTCAAGGGGCTAAAGAAATTCAGTATTTCGACCATAACTCCAGTCCTCGATCTTTCCTACTACTAAATCTACCTGGCCGTTCCTGAGATGGGCTGACTCCATGCAAAGGAAAACCGAAACTGCAGAGCTGCAGATAAATGACAGCTGGGAAGTGTTCTGTCTCCTGACTTCCTCCCAGTATTTCTGCCTCTCCTCTGTCTCCCCACAAGCACAGCACAGGTTGCACAGGACAGAAATCACCACTCTGGCTTTGCCCATGTGCAAGCTAGTCACATATCCCCCTAGAACAGAAGTCTTAGAGCCTCTGAAAAAGCAGAGTGGGAAGACCCGGGTTTCCTCAACATCAGTGTTTCATGAGAATTGATACTTTAAAAATGCGCCAGGTAGTTCTACTCATGAGGGGAAGCAAGGTTGGGAAACGTCATCTGCCTTCTTAGGGAAGGCCTTGTACTGGCCAACCTTGCTTTACTCCAACTCTCCTTCTTGGGGAAGGGCTCTCTGAAATGTATGGCACAAATCCTGCACCTTCCAGGACCCCTAGGGTCAGGTCAAAACCTACTGGGTCAATTTAGTGTTACAGCGACAAGCCTGAGGATGAAATCCTCACCAAATCACATAGAATGAGTGGTTTAAAGAGGCAGGCTCCTTTTAAAAGTCAATTACTCCGGGTTAGCTTGTTGACAGTTTTAAATCACAGCTCTGTGCAATGGCCTGCAGTTATTGGACTGTATCTTTTCACATCCATTCTTTCACAAAAGTACACACATTTTAAAAACGTTTTAGAGTGTGGGCCAGTTGCAAGGAAAAAGGATTTGAGGGGCTAAATGACTTACGGCTACCTGAGCTTCCTTCATTGGGTTAAAGGAAGAAGCTCCAGGGCCCAGAGCTCCACCCCTTTAATTAGGCAGCGGCAGGAAGAATACCTGGCTGAGAGCTGACGCCCATTTTCAGTAAGCCGCGGTTTGGAGGCCAAGGTGAACTGGAAGTAGTGTTTGGACGCGTGTGTACATGTAAGCGCAAGTGGTGTACATTTATGTGTACCCATATATACACACACAGCCGCGTAGGTGTGCTGGACGGGGCGGGGGGGGGGGAGGTGCGGTGAGCCAGGGGACACAGTGAAAGCACTGAACCTTGCGCAAAAGAGCAAAGCGCTGTGCAAACTGCTCCCAGAACACTTCCTTAAACTGCCTGCCGCTGCGCAGGGACTGCCCTGTGGCTGCCAGGGTCGCTGAGGTCGGTAGCCGCCGCGCTGGCTGGGGGCGGCGCTGGCCTAGCCCAGAACCAGCCGGCCTCCCTCCGGGCAAGGAGTACCTGCCATTTGCAGCGGCCGCGCCGGGTGCAGAGGGCTGAGCGGATCACCGGCGCCCAGGCTGGCCCTCTCCACCACGTCGTGGTCTGCACGGCAGAAAAGCCCGTCCTCCCGAAGCGCGAACTCATCCCCAGGGATGAGCTGACGGCTGCAAGCCACGCAGCGGAAACACTCGATGTGGTACACCTTGGAGCGGGCGCGCATCACGAAGTCGTTCTTGCTGAAGCCGATGCTGCACTTGGCGCATTTGATCCCGTACAACCTGCGCGGGGGGCCGGCGGAGGCGAGGAGAGAAACACAGAGAGAGGGATCACTTCAAGCCGGCATGGCCCGGGCCCAAGACTGCAGATGACCCCAGCCACAACGCCCTGCGTCACGGAAGTCAGCATCCCCCGACTAGCTGAGAATGGGAGGATAGAAATGGTTTTCTCTCTTCTTCTCCCTTTCTTTTACCCCCCTTTCCTTTCCTATGAACCTCCATGTCTCTGTCCGTCCGTACCTACTAGCTCAGAACAGCCGCAAAATAAAAATGTTTGATGTGTTTGAAACCTGGGCCTCTGTTCCAGCCATCAGTCCCAGGGTAACCCTTATAGCTCTTGGCAGAAAAGAGTCCGGGTGACTCTAGTAGCCACTGGCCCTACACTTTCGCCTTCCTATCCCCCAATTTCTGCTGCTAGAAATGTCTCCAAAACTGCTACAAAAAGTCCTTCCAAGATAATAAGAGGTTAGGGGATGAGATTATCAACGCACTCGGTCTGTAAATATGCACAAATGCACAAGCAGAGTAGCAAAATGAAACCTCTGAGGGTTTCCAGATCCCCTTCTGCACAATAACCACGTTGCAGTTTTTCCCTAAGGATTTTTCCTCCGGCAACAATGTTAACACAAAGTTTTCCTCTCCATTCTTTCTTTTATTATCTTTGAAATTTGCTCCTGCTCCCTCAATCTTTCTCAAGTTGTTGAAGCATCTACTTCTATTTCAGTTTGCTTGAGAACCATGGCCAGAGAGAAAAATGAAAAGACCCACTTCTAAGGTCTTCCTCGCTGATCTTACCCTACAAGGGACAATCCTTGTAGGTTCCACCTAGGGGGCACTGCCCTGGCCCCCTCTCCAGCTCAGTAAAAACAGAAGCGGGAACATTTCTACAAACAGAATGGACCAGAGGTAAAGATCCATACAAAGTGGGGGGAGGGCACCTCACTCCCCCCTCCAGGAGACAAACCTAAATAGTCCCCCTGTTCTGCTTTTAAAAGGACAGGAGTTCAAAGGGACACACACACACACACACACACACACACACTCACATAACTGAGAGAGAGAGAGAGAGAGAGAGAGAGAGGAGGGAGAGGGAGAGGGGGAGAGAGAAGGGGAAAAGGTAAAAGCGATTGGCTGCTTTTATAAATGTGTATGCAGAATTAGATACAGGAAGGTCTGTATGCAGTTGAGCAAAACCCTATCTCCATAGGAGGAAAGATAGTCCTCTCGAGGTGCAAAGTGAGCTCTCCCTCTCCAGAATCTTAAGCTCACACACTAGTCAAGTAAACAATGAAAACGGCTCATTTGTCAGAGGTTAGAAGGTAGATTCAAAAGTTTTTCCTCCCTCCGCCTACTCTGTGAGATCTTCCATTTCATAGGATGAGGACTTTACCTTGCCTGTGACCAAACAATTTGGAAAATCCCTCCCCCTTCCTCTAGTTCCCCACATCCCCTATTTCCTCCCGCTCTCTCCCTGCAAAATATTAATAACCCCCCAACTGCTCAGTTTTACCTATCAAGATTATACTATTTCATGATTTTGCAATAAGAAAAAGCGTTGGACACTAAGTGGACAGGGAAAAATTGTGACTGCATACTTAAATCTTGACTAAACTTTAATATAAGTTCTCGGCTCCGGAAATTCTATAACTTACAAAAGCTAATTACTTGTTAATAGATACTGGAGAGTTTTTTAAAAAATATATACATAATACTTTGATATTATTTAACATAATAGTGAAGATGTTATCTCTTCCGTTTGTTATTAAAACAATAAAATTTTCTTTAGGAATTCTACTTGCTTCCTAAGGCAGAAAATGAAATTTCTGACATATATATACACAGGTTAGAGAAAATTTGAGATTTGTGAACATGAAGTTAAGGCACAAAATAAACTGAAAGAGAGAGAGAAAAAAAAGGAAAACTCAGAAAGTTCCCAATGTGGTTTTAGTCTTGTCAGTATGGGCAATTCGCTCATTTTATCAGTTACCAGATTTTAATGTGGGAAAGGAAGCTGTTCAATTATCTAAATATACCAATTGTTCGTAGACAGATGATGAGCAATTTGATCTGCTCTGTCTAATTCATCAGCTCAGATAAGATAAGAAAGAAAAGATAGTCAGATGTCACCAAAGGGTTAATATTTAAAAAGATTAAATATCCGGTCTTTTTGCAGGGAATATTTGGGTTGGTTTTGAAATTTTCCAAGAAGGGACTCTTGCCCTAAGAGTAAAAGGGGCAATATTTCTATCTGCACTTTCAAAGTGCACTTCTAAACATCCTTAGTTCAAACTTTTATTTTGCATATTGCATTGACATTTCCACAGAATTTGTAAGTTACTAAAATACTGAACTATAAAAAATAAACGAATAGGGAAAAACACCGCATGATACAATAAAAACCAACCTTTTAAAAAAGAGAGTTTAGAAACCCGAAGTTATCCATCTTTAAATTTCTGTTTGTTTGTTTTGGAAGGGGGAGGGTAAAAGAAGAACACAATTTGACCATGACAAATTCCAAGAGCCATTAAACCAGCTTCACTACCGCAACTTATAAAAACCAATACTGAGTTGTGGGGTTCCCCCCCCAAACAGTGAAAGAAACAGAATAGTGCAATTTATGTAACACATTTAAAGGGTAACTTTTCCACACTGGCTCCCACTAAGGCAAACTTCGCAAAAAGACAAAGCCACGTCCAATAATAAAAAAGGAGCAGAGAGAGACAGGGAAATCTCACAAAATTAAGGAAGCAATATAAATGGCGTACCTGATATAATCCCTTTTACAGTAGGTTTTCCCATCTCTAACAAAGCAGGTACAGCTCTCGTCCAAATACTGATTACACTCTGCACATTTCAAACATGCCGCATGCCATTCCAAATCCGGAGAAACCCTCAGAATATACTGATCGTGAATTTGATTGCCGCAACCAACACATAGGGAAATCAGACGTTTTTCTGAAATGAAAATAAATACATGATTGACTAACCGTTTACTTCCTACAGAGATAAACACACTTTTAGTGTCGTTCTCTTATAGGGCGTACTCTGGGAGTTTCCCCCCCCCCTTTCTTTCTTCTTCTTCTTCTTCTCTTTTTTTTTCTTTTCAAGAGTATTGCACTTTGGGATGGTAATTGAAGTGTGCCATCAAAACCTTGACTCATTTTTAAAAAGGAGGTGGAATATATGTAAAATGCAGATTTGAATAGTCTACATTTGTAAGCCTAGCACGCAATCAAACCCGTTCATTTTGTATTTCTTTTTCCTCCCTCCTCCCTCTCTGCCATAATCATCGGGAAAGATTATGGATAAGTCAAGTCAAAGAAAAGGTTTTGACTAGAAGCGTTAAGTGAACGCTTATATTTTTCATGAAGCACGCTCTTAAATAGCACATAGGACTGGATATTGTTAGCAAGAGCAGGCATCAATACAGTTGTCACTCGTTCTCTTTTGCAAGTCTAATGCTAATTCACATCTCCGGGTATTGTATGCACAGGCAGACCTTTGCAACAGAATAACCTTCTCGGGGAGCTCAAGACTCCCGAGGAGGAAACCACCGCTTAGCACCAGAAGGCTAGGGTTTTGGAGGGCATACAGGCGAATTCAGACACAAGGTACGATCAGTCTCCCGAAGATCAGAACCGACAGCAAGCATGCAGGCGTGGCGGCAACAAGGAAAAAAAAAAAAAAAAAAAATAAAATGCGCCACCTTTTCTCTCTCTCCAGGCAATGACTCCAACTCTGAAGAGCTCTTGGCACCCGTGCCTGAGAGAGACCCGCGCACAAGAACAGCACACCGAGCCCCACAAGGTAAAATAGCCTCTTACTTTTTGGTGGATCGCCCATGTCTCCCATATCTGTAAGAGGGAGTAATGTCCACAGTGAAATGGTGGTTGTACAGTTGGTGAACAGCCCTCAGAGAGGATGCTGGAGCTGTGGCTAAGTGGGAAATAGTGGCCCCTGGGGTTGCCAAGGCTGAGAGAGCCGCTGCCCGGCTGCGCCGCGCCCTCGCGGAGCTGGGAGTCCAGTTTAAGCCGGCGGAGTTGGCGGAGCAGAGGCGCTGCGGCGGCGGCGGACTCGACGCGGCTCGGGCACCTCTCTTCCTTATCTCTTACTCAAACTTCTCTGCTCCAACTCAGCTCCATCGCCATTGGTCTGACGCAGCGCGCGGGGACGTCAGGCGAGCGCCGCGCCCATTGGCTGCGGGGCGCGCGGCGCAGCTGTTCTGATTATCATATTTCAGCCTCGCCGCCGCCGTGCGCCACTGACCGCTCGGCGAGCCCGCGGGAGAGGATTAGGGCTCCCGAGGCAACTTGCTCCGGGCTCAGGCCGCTCTCTCCCCCGAAGCTCGGGCTGCCCGGCTGCTCTGGCTTCTGGCCTGCCTCTCCTTCTCCTGCTCCTCCTCCTGTCCCCCTCCCTCGCTCCTTCCCGGCCGTGCCGCCAGCGCCCTCGCCTCCTGTCGCGCTGCTCCTCCGCCCTGCGCTCCTGGGGTCCCCGCAATCCGGCTGGCCGTGCTGCGCGCGGGGCACTTTTCTGCCGCCGGTGGCGAGTGGCTGGTGGGTAGGTCTTCCTGATGACGAGGTCCTTCCAGAACTCTAGGAAAAGGGGCGTCTTGGAATAGGCCGTTTGGCTCGGTTTCGTCTGGCGCTGTGGCGCGCAGCTCCGGGCCCGGCCCGGCTTTGCTGCTGGGGAGGGTGAGTTCCCGGACCCGCTGCGCCTGGCGCGCTGGGAGCTGCCTAGTGGGAGAAGAACCGGGAATCGGATGACTAGACACACCGGAATTGTTTTCTACTGCTACCCCAAACCCCGTTAACCACCGACCTCAGATCTCCAAAGAGCTGGGGTGGGAGGAAAAGAGCGTTTGTTGCCTTAGCGGAGAATCAGGTTGGGAGTACGCAGGTAAAACCAAGTTGACTCCGCGGACTCCTCTCTCTTCTTCCGACCCTGGAGGTCTATCTACTTTTGCAGTTTAACTCTAACATTTGGAAGCGCACTAACCCGAAGTCAAAGAGTGAAATGATCTTCCAGTAGTTGGAAGTTTGTAAAGCGGTTATATATATTCTGTCCAGGTCCTCTCCCTGCTGGTCTCCTGCCCTTTGTTTTTAAGCAGACGTGTGCAGTTTTGTTGGTGGTGTTTCGGTAATTATAAGGACAGGTCTCCATGTCTTTAGAGATTAAAAAAAAAAAATGTGTCAGTCTAAGGGCGTGAATAGGGAGGGATCGAATACTGAAGAGCGGTGAAATACCTATTTCACTTCACCGGGTTTGTTTATCTAATACTTTTCTCTCGGGGAAACAACCTGGAGAGAGAAGAATGTTGGCTCGCCGGTAACCTTTTTCAATAATTTCTGACATGTTCTCATCACCCTTTACAGTCTTCCAAAAGCAAAGTCACAGGAAAGGCCACGAAGAACACCCCCACACCCACAAGTCTCCCAAAGCTTCTAAATAGCGATTCCTTATCTAATGTGACCGCCAGTTTTCTCTTAAAAGGTCCACAAATCCAAACAGTAAAAGGCTTAATTTCAGTGTCTTGCTGGTGGGAGAAAACCCAGTTTGTGAGGAAACTCCTTTCTTTGTACTTTTCGCCAGATTTAACCCTTGATAAGAGCTGTGAGCTCTCAACTGGCCTCGATGGCTTGGTTTGCACGGTTATGCGTTTCCAGGGCACAGATGGAAGCTAACATGTTTGAGTTTTCTCCTGACCTAGCTGGGTTTTACCAAGAACACATAATCTGTTTCGTTTTGTTTTCTCTCAAGGAAGAGTTTTAACTGGATCTCATGCCTTCTATTTTTATTGTAAGTTTTAAAGTTCTATCAGAGCATGTGTGTGAAATTGAAAGTTGGAATAGACATAGGTTGATAAATTTATCAGGTTTTTGTTTAAAAATCTGTTTTGTTTAAAGTTTCTAATCTCTGGTATTATGTGCATGGAGCCTTTTGTCAGGCCGCTTTTGCAAAACTGATGCTGGTAATCAAAACACCAGCAAGTCTTCCCGATATAAGGGCATGTTTCCCTTATAGATAACCAAGCTGACTCTAGTTACAAAAAAAAAGAGAGAGAGAGAGAGAGAAAAAAAGATACCACTATAATGCCAGAAAGTAAATAGGGGATTTTAACCAATCGTATTCCATCATGCTGCCTTTATAACATGGAATGAAACAGCAGAAGCTACCAGAAGCCTGATGACATATTTGAGATCCACAAAGCGCCTTCACTATCCATCCCTCTTCAAACCAGTCACACACACAGTGTGATATTTTAGCTCCCTAAACTAATAACCTATTCCAAAGAATTATTACTGATGATGATAGCAATTCCAAGGCTTGGAGGAAAGCCTTTACAAATGGGAAATTTCATCATAATGGTGAAAACACGTTTTCTTTTTTCTTTTTTTTCAGCCCACGCTGTTATTATAAACAAGTATTTTCTTAATAAGTTCCAAAGCTGATAGAGGTAAAAACCTTGCAGAAGATACTCCTTGTTAAAGGGAGAAATTTGAAGAAACCCACTAATAGGTTGTTCCCTGATGGACGTGCTCTCGAGTTCTATGTTTATTGCTAATGTATTTTTGTTAAAACAGAAGTTAGGAGAGCAGCCATTATTTTTTTTCACTTCACTTTAAAGTTCATACGTGACCAGTGATCATTCTCCTGTTTCCTTAGCTGATTGCTAACTGTGCATTTAATATATCAAATATATCTGTAAAAAAATATTTGTAATGTTTTTATAGAATATAACAAACTATGATTAGCAATATTTTCCCCCCAGTACTTGATCACAGGAGCGACCTCTTGTGTTCAAAGGGGAGATTAGACCCTCTCCTGACAAAAACGGACTTATTTTGACCTTTGCATATTCTGTTAGGTCAAAAATGTATCTTTCAGAACAGCAGTTGTGTGAATCCCCTGCTGTGAGCTCCTCTACTGATGAGAGAAGCAGCAGCATATTGGTAGTGACAAAGTATAGTCCCAATTACTTCCCCATCACCCCAATATACTTCACAGTGTCTTTGAATATAAAAAATATCCTGAGATTTAGTAAGTTTCTCTTGAGTCTGTGACATCCGCCCGTGTGCACTTGTATGCACTTTCCATAATACAGCTATTACACGTGGGATCTTAAGCCCATGTGTCTTGTGTGCTGTTGCTTTCTTTCTGTGGTTTAAAATTTAAGCATTCCACATCAAACTTAGTGCCAGATACAGAGTCCTGAACAAATATGTTCTCAGGCTACTTTTCAAAAATCGAAATAGGTTTTAATTGCATTTGAAAAGTGGCATTACACATTTAGAATGTATTTATTTCCCAAGAAGCTCTGACAGATATAAGTGAATTTTAAGTCAGTTCTTTGGGAAATTATGTACAGAAAGGGGAAAACAGCTTTTTCCTTTTCCACTAAGATTGGGAAGGAAAGGGATTGTTGATCAGCTTTCTCTGAACTATGGGTTTGTTTGGAAACTTATTCCCAGGAAGGTGAAGCTCTCTTTAGCCCACATCAGAATCAGGTTTGAAAGAGTAAAATAACAATTGGACTGCCAGTTTTTATGAGTAAGGTATTCAGATAGAAAAAAAATAAATATATATATATAAATGACAGAAGGATTTATCTTTTGTGATATCCAAAAAACCTGCAATTTGAGCGTCAAGATGAAACATGAACACATTTTATTCACCTTAGAAAATAGGTATGGAATGTATGTATACACTCCATTCCTCTTCTCATTTTTACTTTTTCTGTGTAGTCTTAATCATGTAGAGTAAGGGTATATAAACCATCAGTATCTTAAATTATATCCAAGGGTCAGATAGAAAAATGTGCATTTAAAGGGAATAATGGTTAACCATTTATATTCCATGCTGGAATTAGGGTGTGGATGCTTAGAGCCAATTTGACCCTCTTCCAGTTGTTTTAGGTGGTGGTTTACCAAGGATGAAATCAAAAGAATCTGCACTCTAATTTCAGAGGAAAAGGGAAGAGATCTTCTTTCTGTACCATGGGTTTGAAATGATTGTCTCTCTTTCCTTTAATTGTTCCTTAAAACAACAACAACAACAACAAAAAAAACAAGCAATGATAATAATAAAGGCAGTTGTTAACAACAACAACAAACCTTCAGTTGTGATTCTCATTTTATTGACGAGGACTCCTGCTGCGAAAGTGGTTTTGTTGGTGTCAATTGCTTTATTAACCAGTTGAAACAATCTGGGTGAATGAGCAAGAATCTTCTGCAGGCTGAACTTCCTAGCCTGCGCTTCTGGCTGGGTTCAGGTAGCTGTTTATGTCACCAGTGTTCCCGATGTTCGTAGGCGGCAGCGCAGGAGGCAGCGTTCTTGTGCGGTCTGCTGCTCGATTCCCAGCCTGGATAGAATTCCACGCTCCGGGCAGCGGGGAAGCCACAAACCTCAGATCAGTCTTGAGAATGCCAGGTTCCGCTGTTCATTGCAAGGAGGAGTTCGACCAATCGAGGACAGAAATTTACACCATTTAAAATTGTGCCTCTGGAAATACTATGATCGCACAAAAGTGGCTGGCAGTGTGAGGTGAAATCTTTTTCTTCCCTTTCCTGGGGAGAGGGTGTTTTTGTTTTTGGAACTGTTCAGTGGCTAGGAACAGGTAATTTTTAACTGGACTAGAGTTCGGCTTAGAGCCCAGGTTGGAGCCAGTGAGTGCAATGTGCTGAGAGGTTCTGGCCCAAGGACTCACTGAAACCTACATCTTGCAAAGCTTTCATTAAATGTATCGGATTCTCGCCGGGGTAGTTGGGAGTCTGGAGAGGAGAACAAGCTTTATCTCCCAAGTCCTGGACGATTCTCTCAAAGCTGCCATATCTGCACTAGATCTAGCAAAACACCCACGGGCCCACCCGAGCTTTCAGGAAACCGGGAGCAAGTTAACTCAGTCTAGTTGATCAAATGACATTCTTTCTGAAAGAAATAACACCCTTTCCCCCACTGCAATTTTGTCCAACGGGCAGCTCTGAATTTAGCGCCAACGGATTGATTTCCACCGCCCGCTGGAGGTTTACTGGGAACGAGTGGAGGAGGGGAGGCCAAGGTACCTTGGAGGAGGTCAAGAGGAGGAGGAGGAGGAGAAGGAGGAGCAGCAGAAAATTACCAGCCAAGCGGGGGAGGGAATTGGAAGCCCGGAAATCTATCAGGATGCCTCAAATAACCTTCCCTTACTCTCAGAATTCAGCGCTCAAAAATCAGCCTCATTGCAAGGTGTCCTGGACCGGAGTCCTCGGGTGGGTTGCGGAGGTGATGTCAGTTATAGCTACTTCCGATGAATTTAACTGGTGGCTAAAGTGTGTCGGGGCTGTTTAGTGTAGCTGAGAGTTGCGTGGGTCGGGGCTGTTTTTAAGGGGAGAGGCAATCATCGGTGGCACCCACAAGTAGATTCTGTGAGTGGAAGAGAAGGTGGGTTCGGGGCTGGAGAAAAAAAAAATCTTCAAATCTTGGAAAAAGATCAGTTCGAGAGAGATTTTAGGGACAATTTTCAAGGTTGCTGTCTGCTTCAACATCGCGGAGGTGAATGAGAGGATAGAGCTCGGGTCTTGTGTGCGTTTAGAATTATCTGCGCCTCCGGATCCACATTGTTAAGAAAACTCATCAATTCTTTGAGACTTCACGTTGAGAGGCGGATTTGTCCTGCTCCTCTACCTGCTAAATATCGAGAAAAGGGGCTCTGGAGACGACCTCTTACAGAAAGAATGTCATTTGATCAACTCAACTGAGTTAATGACTTGCTCCGGAAAGGGTCAAGAACGCCTTTCCTTCCCACCCGCGCAGCTGCGGGGACGCCCTGGTCAACCTCTCTACCCCAGGTGGCCTCTCAACAAGGGCCCAGGAGCTCCTGTCCTAGGGTTCTTTTCGGGCTCAGAGTCCTGCGATCAAGTTTCTGATATTTCCAAAAACCTCCATGCTTCCATGTTCCAGCACATTGTCTCTAGAAATTTAGCCTAGCCTGGGCCCGGAATCAAAGAGCGTGAAACAAAGAGACACCCCCCACCCTCACCCCCACCACCCACCACCGCACCTCCGGATCCCCTGGGCCTTATGCCTCCAGGATTTCCAATTTGCCAACCTTCTAGCTGGGCCCCCACCCCCACAGGGTTCTGCACTCAAGGGCATTTTCCGATTCCATCTTCCCATTGACAAAAGAGGAAAAATCGAACTGAATCTACATCCCCTGCCCTCACTCATGCTAGACTTGAGGAGAAAATCAAAGTCACGAAGACCTCTCTCCTTGCTAGGTTGGCAAGAGCAGCTCCTGGAGAGGCCACTCGGTTCCTTAGTGTGAATCTCCTTGCCACCCACGTTTGGGACCAGAGCCCGGGTTGCCCTGGGTCGCGCTTTGGTGGGCCCAGCTGGGGACGAGAAAGCAAAGGTGAATCCGGTCACCGGTAGCTCTGATCACTAAAAAAGAGGGGTCCCTGCCTGCCTACCACCTGGAGCTGTCTGCTGGGGGGACCTTCCAACCTCCTAAATACGAGGTGGAGGAAAAAAGTTCAACCTCGGGCTGTGGCCTCAGAGATGCAACCCTCTGAAGGTTAAACTTTCCGTTTTAGGTTGTTTCCTCCTCCGCTGGTGCAACACCCCGGGTTTCCCCAAAATGAATACACTCGTGGAAATCAAAGAATCAAGGTACTATTTTAATTGCTTCAAACTCTGTCAAATCACCTCTTCATGCCATCTGCCAGAAGTTCAACTTTCTCTGAGTGCCTACATTCCAGAAAATTGTAAGGACAACATTCCCTCTGCATTCGTTTTGATGGCAGCGTCCGGAAAGGACAGTATAGTTATTAGTGCACAACATTTGAGAGAATAACTTAATTCTTAATATCGTCCCCAGAATACACACACCTCAAAGTATTAGTTGCCATTTTTTCCCCAAGTTTATTCCATTCACTCTGTGTTGGAAACGTTGAATTGGAAAACGAGAGAAACCCCTGCGGCAGCGAGATTCACTTCTGTGCTCAACTGTTGGGCGGGGGACCCACAGGGGCTGATTAGCAGAGAGACAGGCTCCTTTGTTGATTTCAGAGTTCACCAGCCAAGATATAACAATTACCTTGATGCCTTTTCTCAATTGTCTATTGTTGACTTATTTCTGCAGTTCCATCCGCTGTACAAAATTCTATCCAAAAAACTATTAAAAACATAAGTAAAAGTATAGTAATGGTAACAGACTACTTTAAATGGCTTTGTTTATCATTTATATATACCTCATACACATCTATGAAATATATCAAAAGTGTATGTAGCACATCCTTTATGTATAATACATATAATTATATGCTAATGCAACATCATTTTTATATCATAAGTTAATACCATAAAAGAAAGTTTGAAATGCTATTTCTAATACACATAACACCCTCTGTCCAAGGAAATAATTAGCAGGCTTAAAACTGATATTTGGAGGTGTTTCTATAGAGAACAAAATCTGAAACTCCGAGAACCGAAATCCCATCAAATATGATGGTACATAACAAGGTTGCTACAGATTAATAATATAAGAAAATAAGTTTCCTGTTTTGCACAATCTCATTTTATTTTACTTGTGCACATAAAATTTCTTTACCATTTAACTGTTCCAAAGTCTCTGATCACATCATATCGGCCAGAAATAAAAATCTGCAAGTCTGCATAATGCTTAAGGAATTACTATAATTAACTTTTTTGATTTGACAATATTGTGCTCACCTTTATTTAAGTGTAAATATTAATATATTACAGGTAATATAACTGTATAACTAGATAATATCACCATGTCATAATTTACAAGAAATTAATATAAAGTAAAAGAGCGAGTATAAACTTCTTTTCATAATGGCTATTTAGGGTCTGTTATCAAAATATAGTAATAAGATTCATATGTGTGATAAATAGGTTGCTATCCACTCTCCTATCAGAGAGTTCAATCTAGTTATAAAAACACTGAACTATTATTATATGATGTATGCTCTCACTTGAAGGTAGCTAAATTGATGTTTTGCCATATTTTAAGAACCCTTTCCCTACTCCCTAGATACATGTAACAGCCTAGAAAGATCACTGCATATTGAACTGTAATGCTAAATCAGAAATTATATTATTACTCATAACTAGCATCCCGCTGACTTTCACTTAAATATCAGGACCCAAATTATTTTACATCTCACTTCAGAAATGTGGTACAACGTGCTATTTAATCTTCTTGGCCTAGTCTTAGAATTTATTATACACTCTCCTTTTTATGAACCACACAAACCATTGGTGGTAGTGACGAGAAGCACTGTATATAGTTTCACTGGCTTTGGATTCTTGTATGGTGTATGAAAAAATAAAAATCATATCTTATAGGTCTTGATGGTGTATGCCTTCCAATCTTGAGATGTTGATTTAGTTGTCCTGAATGTCACATGATGTGCCTCTCCATAATCCTGTACCCAAGCCATTGCAGAATTGCTGACGTGACTTTGGTGTGCTGTGCCAGGGCAAATATATTATTTTGAATTGTGCCAGCAGTGAGGAAGACACATGAGTATAGCTCTCAGAGTGGAAGAAAAGGTGAGTGGATGGAAAATCACTCTTTCCGAATAAGGTGGTAGAGAACGAATGGAGTGTATATGACATTGTCAGCCATCAAAAGAGAGGATGAAAATAGGCGTTAGGCCAAGATGAGAAAAGTATTCAGTTTTGAGAAAGTAAAGAGAAAGCTTATTGAGGAAAGAGAAGAGTGAGGTAAATGTCAAGAGAAACAAAGGAAAGGAACAGGCTTTGGTGACCCAGTTCGTCCTGCTAGACTGTGCACGCACTGAAGGGCAAAATCCAGATCTTTATTAGTAGTAGATGGAGGTTGGGAGAGTAGGTGAAGACTGGGAAAAAGTGGACTTCATATAGTTACTTTAATCTGGCATTTAAAGCTTCACAACTCTGATTTAAGAGATTTCTTTTTCTTTTTCTTTCTTTTTTTTTTTTTGTGAAAAGTAGATTGGCAGTTTTTCTAAGTTGCATTGCATCTTTAAATATATACTAAAATGCTTACAAAAATAAGCTCACTGTTGGTAAACTAACAGCATAGAAAAGGCAGACCATATGTGCCAGAAATATCGTAAAATTGATTCCTACCTAGATAGATAGATGATTGATAGATAGATCATCTATAGATGATAGGTAGATAGATAGATAGATAGATAGATAGATAGATAGATAGGCAGGCTTATTTAACAACAGGATTCAGGACTCAGAAAAAAGACTAGATCTAAGAAGGAATTAAAAAAAAATGGCTTCAAAGGTTTCTGGAGTTTTGTTAGCCATTGCTTTTTCTACAGATTGGATTATATACAAAGTGTAATTCATATATTTGGAACTGCTCGCTTAAACCACAATAAAAGCTGCCTTATGTTCCAGTTCATGCCAGCAACTTGAAGGGCTGCCTGCAACTTTGCTGTTAGGTTAGCGTTTCTGACCTGGCTTCACGTTCTCCTAGACTGTTTCTTCTGATGTGAGAAGAATGTAAGCCCAAACCACCAGGGAGCATTCTTCACGCCCATGCACTTGAGAGAGTTTGGGTGTCCAAAATGTTGAAAAGGTCAGATACAGTTGTTCTCATAGAATCTATTCTGGAGGTCACAGGGTCAGAATGTCTGCACATGTGCACAAACCAACAGGCCCATAAAAGCCTGATAGGAGGCAGCAGTGCCCCATAAAAGGTCACACCCAGCCAGAATCCAACAACATTTGAAAGGCGTCTGCTATAGAGAAGAAATATGAGACTGACAGCGTTGGTAGGGGCAGCAGCAGAGAGAGATGGATGGGGATTAATCATGGTAAAATACTGAGCAAAAGAGACAGCAAATTCTGCCAAGCATGAATACTCCACTCACATGTTTCACAAAGCACACTCTTCAAAGTATGAGCCGATTGGCCAAGGTCAGGTTGATCTTTGCTAGGCTAAAAGAAGCAGCTGCTGAGTGTATATCCGGGCCAATGGGGAACACCTAAGGATTTTTTTTTTTTAATTTTTTTTTTTTTCAACGTTTTATTTATTTTTGGGACAGAGAGAGACAGAGCATGAACGGGGGAGGGACAGAGAGAGAGGGAGACACAGAATCGGAAACAGGCTCCAGGCTCTGAGCCATCAGCCCAGAGCCTGACGCGGGGCTCGAACTCACGGACGGTGAGATCGTGACCTGGCTGAAGTCGGACGCTTAACCGACTGCGCCACCCAGGCGCCCCACCTAAGGATTTTTAATGTTAAAAAAATTATTTGCAGTTCAACAGTAGAAAAACTCCTGATAACACATGGTAACCAAAATTGCATTCTCTCTGTGTGCTCATGCCGTGAACTTTGGGGTATTACCCACTTATAAGGATTATTGGTTGTCATTAACCTGTGGGTCTCCAGGAGTTTTCTTTTTAAAGATTCCCCTTGTGTTTCTAGATTTAGCATCTTGCCTTATTTCATAATCTGTCCTCATCACGACACCTTTTGTGCAAGCAAAATATGCTACATGACAGCCTTTGGAAGACTGAATAGGTAGCCCTAAGCAGTGCAGTTTACAGGGCTCTAAGCAAGGGGCCACGACCGAAATAGCATCCCTTGCTCCATCAAGGCTCGCCGACTACCTGGTATTTACTTCCTTGACACTCATAAAGCCTCTTTAGTCTTCAGGTATTTTTGTTTAGTTTTGTTTGTTGGTTTTTAACTTAAATACTGAAGCTTTCTGTAGGTGATTTTTTTTTACCGTTTCTTTATCTTTTTGTACTATTATGAAAGCTTTTATAATAAGCATGCTGACAATAAGAAGGAAAAAAGAAAGACGTTGAAAAGGAAACAAAAATGATAGACCTAAAAACAAGTGGCACACATTGAAATACCACTCAACAGGGAAAAGAAATGAACTATTGAAATGTGCTATCACCTGGTTGAAACTCAAAATAAATATGCTGAGCGAAAGAAGGAAGACCGATAAGTGAACACTGTGTTATTCCATTTATATAAAATTCTAGGAAATACAGATTAACATAGAGTGACAGATCCACTGGGGCCTGCGGATGGGGGTTTAGTGACAGGGAGAGGCAGCAGGGAGGGATTGCCAAGGGGCTTCAGGAAAATTTTGGAAGTGATACATCTTTTGGAGTTTCATTATCTTGACTGAAGTGATAGTGTCACAGATATCTAACTATTATCTATCTACCTACCAAATCATACATTTTCAATATATACAGTTTATCATATGTTAATTATACTTCAATAACGCTATTAAAAATAGATCTCAAGAAAGGGAGAAACTGAGTATTACATTGCCTTGATCTTTATTATTATTGTTATGATTATTATCATTGTTATGTACTTTTTACAGTGAGGTTATAGGGCAGAGGGCACATGCACAGCAGTGTATGCGATGAAATCAGGTGTTTGAAGGGAAAGAAGAAGAAACGTACCTCAACCATTAGCCTGCCTGGTGTTTTGTCAGTAATTGCTCAAGAACACCAATCTGAATTTTCTGTGACCTACTTGTGTATTCTTAAGCACTTTTCTGTCCTCTTGGAGTTTCAGGGTTAGGGATGCTAGCATACACTTTGAAGAAAGCTTCTCAAATATGCTGCCTTCCCCAAAGTCAAATTAATTCTATAATTTCCAGCACTTTGGGGGTAATTTTTTATGATATCACTTTCTATTTTGTTTAGGTGCAGGTCTTTTTTGTTTTTTTTTTTTTTAAGTATAGGCTTTCTACCATTCCCCAAAACTCTTAAGTTTTTAAGGAGAGAGTCCATTTCTATGCCATTATTATAAACCATTGGCTTTCTGCAAATCTTTGATGAACTATCAAATGATCTCCCAGCCAGATTGTTGGAGTCCTGCTGCCTTTGGCTGAATTTCCTCAGATGTCAGTAGCTGGCTGGTTCACCAGAACAAAATTCCTGAACACTCTGTTCTGTTGTCCAGTGGGTCCTAGAGGCAGCCTTATTTATGTCTGAGCTCTTCATACCCTTTGGGCGTTGCCTCCAATACCTGGCTGCAGCCTGCGGCTTCCCAGACAGGTTAGCTACCTTCCTCTTTCTTTCCTTTGTGGATGGGTCTCCAGCATGTTCCCAGCTCATCCCTTCTTCCTTGTAAACTTAAATTGCCGTGAGCTGACCTTCATATCTGATCTTCAAGTAGTCATGTTGTTGCTGTCTTTAATCATTCAGCAACACATAGGCTTTGTTGTGAGGCAGAGAGAAGGTAAAGGGAAATGATTTAAACGTGATGGTGCTTAAATAGAAGATTTATTTCTCTTCATGTTTTGGATTTGGGGGTTATACATCACTGATCAAGGAAAGGATCAGGCAGTTTCTCTGCCTGTGGCTCATATTTGTGGGTCTTTCCACAGGACAGGGCATGAATCCAGTGGGTGAACAAATAGCTGTTAAAGACAGGAGAGGATATGAGGCATTTGGGGGCAGAAGAAATGGAGCAAGATCAAGAATATTAGTGTTTATTAGAAACCTTTCTTTTGCTCTGGTCAGAAGCTTACTTTTTAATATGCTTCTGTACTTCTATAGGCATTCTGCTTGGAAAATTATCTCCTGCCAGAAAACTTCTAAAGTAGAATAAAAGGACACTGAAAGACTGATGTTAGGAAATTTGTTTTTCTCTTTGTCGAAGAGACTGCCATTTGTTCACCAAATTTCCATGCCCCTTCCACCCATCGTCTTTCTTGCTAATAGAATTCTATTTCTGTTTGCTGCTTATTAGGTATTTCCAGCTAAAACACTCTATTTCTTAGCCTCTCTTGTAGATAAGAGTGGCCAGTAAGACATAAGTGGAGGTTTCTGTGTGAGTCTTCTGGGAAAACTACTTAAAAGGGTAACAGACAACTAGCATGTACCTCCTTTGCTCCTAGTTTTTCTCCTTCCCCTTTTCCTCCTCCTCCTCCTCCTCCTCCTCCTCCTCCTCCTCCTTCTTCTTCTTCTTCTTCTTCTTCTTCTTCTTCTTCAAGGCTTCCCAGCTTTTCTGTCTCTGAGACAGAGAGAGAGAGAATAAGCCAGGGAGAGGCAGAGGAAAGGGTGAGAGAGAATTCCAAGCAGGCCACACACTGTCAGCACAGAGCCCAATGTGGGGCTTGATCCCGTGACCATGAGATCATGATCTGAGCTGAAGTCAAGAGTCAGAAGCCCGACTGACTGAGTCACCCAGGCACCCATTTTTTTCCTCTTCTTCTTGATTAGAAACTGGGCATTGTGGCCAGAGCTCCAGCAGCCATCTTGTGTCTTTGGGATAAACTTGAGGAGGAAGCTATGCACAATAATAGATGGAAGAGTTGTCTGGATCTCTGATTATTTTCTAGAGCCATCGTATCATTTCTGAACTATTGTATTGTCTATCACTGCATGACGAATTACCACATGTTTATCAGCTTAAAACAACACCCATCTACTATCTCTCAGTTTCCTTGGGTCATGAATCTGGGTCTGAGTCCTTTGTTCAAGGTCTCACAATGTTCCAATCAAGGTGTCAGCCAGCCAGCATTTTCATCAAGAGCATTCACTGGAGAAAGAATCTGCTTCCAAGATCACTCAGGATATTAGCATAGTTTATTTCATTGTAGTTGTAGGGCTGAGGTCCCCATTTTCATGCTAGCTATTGTTCAGGGAATACTCTCAGCATCTAGTTCAGGATTTTTCCATGTGGCCATCTCCACAGTTCACAATATGGCAGTTAGCTTCTTCAAGGCCAGCAGAAGAATCTCTCTCTTCAGAAAGGGCCCATTCCCGCTTTTAACGGCTTTGCTTGATGAAGTCAGGTGACCCAGGATAATCCCCCCCTTAAAAAAAATGTTTATTTATTTTGAGAAGTGTGGGGAGAGAGAGGGAGAGAGAGAATCCACAAGCTCTGCACTGTTAGTGCCACTCTCTCTCTCTCTCTTTCAAAATAAATAAACTTAAAAAATAAGTAATTTCAAAATAATACTAAAACATGTTAAATAAATATGTAAGTTAAAAAAGAGTAAAAAGTGAAAGCCCTCTTCTATATATACATAAAATAAAACATGTAATTATATAGAGAGAGATTATATATGTGTGTGTGTGTGTGTGTGTGTATATATATATATATATATATATATATATATATACATAATTGTTAAAAATTGAGCCTGAGTGACTCAGTCAGTTAAGCATCTCACTCTTGATTTCAGTTCAGGTCATGATCTCATGGTTATGGGATTGAGCCCCGAGTCGGACTCTGCGCTGAGAGTGAAGCCTGCTTGGGATTCTCTCTCTTTCACACTCTCTCTCTCCTTCTCTCAGCCCCTTCCCAGCTTGGGCATGCAGGCATGCACACTCTCTCTCTCTCTCTCTCTCTCTCAAAATAAATAAATAAACATTTTTTTAAAAGTTGAAGCACACAGGGGCACCTGGTTGGCTCAGTCAGGTTAAGCATCTGACTTCGGCTCAGGTCATGATCTCATGGTTTGTGGGTTCGAGCCCCACCTCGGACTCTGTGCTGACAGCTCAGAGCCTGGAGCCTGCTTCAGATTCTGTGTCTCCCTTTCTCTCTGCCCCTCCCCTGCTCATTCTTTGTCTCTCTCTCTCTCTCTCTCTCTCTCTCTCTCTCTCTCCCTTTTTCAAAAACGAATAAACATAAAAAGGTAAAATAAAAATTGAATCACACATTACATGATATTTTCATAATATGTTCAAGTATGTTAATGCCTTCCAGCCAATAGACCACTAGGAATTTACCTGTAGTTGAACAAGCTGGGTTTATTGTTCATTGCAACAAGGGAGACTGCACACCATGGAGAACTGTGGACTGTGTTAGTAAAATGGTGTTAGAAGTAAATCTTGTCTAGAAGGAGGGAATACTAGAAGGAAAAATAGAATCTCTCTAGAGATTTCTCTCTAGAGAAAAGTAGCCTCTGACATTAAGGAACTTGGTCTGACACTTACAGATGGGCCTCAGTTTTGCTAGTTGTTAGGAGCTGACCTGATCCTCCCAGCTAAGACTCAGTTTTCTCCTGTTTGACCCACCAAAACAATCTCACAGATTATCATCATGAAGTGAGGGTTCTCTGTGACTATAAAGGGAAAGACCGCTTGATAATTTTGTCCAAGCACAAGGCACTGTGCAAACCACAGAAATATCAAACATCTCCTGGCTAATTTAAATGATTGCTGCTTCCTTACAGCTTTATTTTCCTTCTAGTATTACCTCCTTCTGGACAAGATTTATTAAGATACCCAATCATAGAATTATCCCTATTTCCTGATAGCACCGAATCCGAAGTAAGCAAACCTCCATTTCCTCGACTCCTCCCCTCAAATCACCAAACCAAGGCGCAAATAGTCTACATTCTTTCTAACACACAATCTTGTGTCGTATTGCATTGAATTGGGGATAGAACACCCATAATCTATCCATTACACATATAATTATATATGTAGGAACATAGTGTAGTTAATAATTCTAGACTTTATTTCAAGACATTTCAATGTTGTTTGAAATGGCCTATGTTGGTGGGATGCATACACATACCACACATACCTACATATATGAGATACATGTTTTATATGTGTATCATATAAATATAAATGTAAATATAAATATAAATATATATTTATATATATATAATTTTTAAGAGAAAGCATTATTCTAAAGATATCCATAGATATGTTTACAATACATAGTATATAATATATAATATCTACTTTGTTAAAAGAAAGCATTATTAACTATCATATCCTGAATGAGTATATTAGTGAGAACTTGTAGGATTTATCATGATTGGTCTTTGTTTCAAAATTGCATAAAATAAACAACTAGCTGCTGCTGCTAATATCAACAACATTTTCTAAAAATATGTTGTGTATGTTGTGTCCTTCTAAATATTTATCTTTTTTAATAATCTCAATAAGCTATATTTTGGGAAGCTTTTTGGGTGGGCAAATAAATACTTCCAACTGAGACAAAATGAAGAACTCTTCTAGCATTTACAGAAATTCCCTTATTATCTGCTCATCAAAATGTCCTTGGCCCAGAATAGATTTAGTCTGTGGCGATTTTCTCCCTAAAGTTAGAGGAAGCGAGATTCTACTCATTGGTCGAATAACCACTGTGGTCTCTCATCTTTTATTAGAGAAAGAGGCCCTTTCCAAATTCATTCTGAAGTTCCAGATGGAGAATTGTGCATTTCTCACATTTCTAGTCTTTCAAGTAAGTGTTATAAGCCTTGTCTACAAAATAATTACAGAGTTATCTGAAAGGGAATGTGGGCTGCTTGTCTAAATTAGTTAGGATAACTTGTAGTTTCTTGGGAGAAAAGTCAGAAAATGAAAGTTATCTCTGAGTGTTTGGATTGAATTTCAGTATTCAAAGCATGAAATCTTTCACAAATCTTTCCATTTAGTGTTGTTGAAAAAGGTGTAATGTAAGCACAATACGGTACCTCTTTCCTCTCCATAACTCCTGGAAAGGCGCCATAGAACATGCATTTACATCAAGTCCTTGCTTGAGGTGAGTAAGCAATTACCATCGATCAGCCTAGCAGCCAAAAGGGCACCAAATTCATTACTCAGTTTCTTGGTCCTTGTTCTTTTTTATTTTATTTTATTTTATTTTATTTTACTTTACTTCAATGTTTTTATTTTTGAAGGAGAGAGAGAGAGACAGAGCATGAGTGGGGGAGGAGCAGAGAGAGAGGGAGACACAGAATCAGAAGCAGGCTCCAGGCTCTAAGCTGTCAGCACAGAGCCCGATGCGGGGCTCGAACCCACAAACTGTGAGATCATGACCTGAGCCAAAGCTGACGCTCAACCAATTGAGCCACCCAGGTGCCCCTCTTGGTCCTTGTTCTTGCCAGGCATTTTATACACTTGCCTCCTGCAATCTGTAAACTGAAATGTTGCTTCATATCCAGGTCACCTGGTGAATCAGAGGGAATGGGAATGGACATTGCTGTCTCTTGAGAAGGCACCATGATGAAGCAAGTGATTCTTAGCACCTTCCACATCTTATGGTATTGTTGCCAGGATGCTTGAGAAGATATCCTGCCAAACTCTGAACTCTGTGAGAGTCATTGGGATGCCCATGCCGGTTCTGAGTTCACATGCCCAACCAGGTGATCTGGACTATCACACAGTAAGGCACATTCTCTTAGCCTTGGTTTGTCCATTCTAGGTTTGTTCCCTATTCCTGTCTGGCCATTAAGGTACCCTCATTGCTCTCAGTTGATGCCTCTGGTGGGTTGTGGCAGCCCCACATCAGCTGAAGTTTGGTTGGTTTTCAAACACCAACCCAGAATAAGTGTTTTGAAGATACCTGCTTCAGATTTCCTAAAGTCATGCATGAAAGGCCTACTCACAGAAAAAGTAAAGTGGAAGTCTAAGTTGCGAGAGATATATGAGGCAAATCTAATTTTCCTATTCCACTACCTTCAATGCATACGTCTAGGCCTCTAACATTAAAGACTATATTTTCACATGACAAGGTTGATGTGAATAAAATAAGATAATTGATATGAAAATAACTCATAAATACCAAGCAGAATGATTTTATAGGCATCATAGTGACAGCAGTAGTGATAGCATTATCATCATCATCATCATTACTATAGTTATTATCAATGGTGGTAGTGATTGTAGTCGCATTAGGAAGGATATAGTAGATCTGTTTCTGTTCAAATGGCAAAAAACTTCAGAATGGGAAGTACACTTAGAATTTAGTTGCTAGTTAAGAATTTGATGATAGTTATATTTTTTCTAGCCACATAGAAATATATAGCTTTATTTTTTCTTAGCAATGCCAGGCAAGTTTTAGATATATAGACATACATATGTATATGTACATATATATGTATGTATGTATATATGTGCATATATGTACACATCACATATATGTGTCTGTCTAAGTGTATGTATGTAATATGCCAATAGATACTAATATGAGCACATATTCATTAATGCTGTGCATAGATTTTGTAAGTACTATCCATGATGTAATGTGTTATATAACAATCCAACATTATAACTTAGACTGCACACACATTATAATATAGTACGTATCAACTTAAAGAGAAGCTAATA
The DNA here is from genome assembly GCF_023721935.1 of Panthera uncia. NCBI lineage: Eukaryota > Metazoa > Chordata > Mammalia > Carnivora > Felidae > Panthera > Panthera uncia. The sequence continues at coordinate 115,409,119 of NW_026057577.1, forward strand.
CCTCATACCAAAGACAGACCAATTATCATGTATCTTGATTAGAGTCCCATCTTAGTTCTGTTACAAAGTATAAATTATTTATTACAATACTGTATAAAAATGTTAAATTGACCTTGGAAATGCAAGTGTTCACACCTACGTATGTACTTTAAGCACATTAGATTTTACTAACAAGCAGCCTTAAGTCTAATGAAGGCAGCTCAGTGTAGTTCACACAAGTGTTTAACTCATACAACATGAGCATAAATCTTTTCTGTTCTTAATATGCTTTAGAGAAAGGAACCTATTTTATAGCTAAAAGCAAGTGCTAAAATTATAATCTTAATGTGCATATTTAATTAGTTTTGTATTTTTATAATCCTTTGATTTGAGGCATTTTTAAAATATGCATTATCTAGAGAGTGAAGCCTGTTCTTGTATCTTTGTTTCAGTGAGAATATAGAACTGACACTATTGTGTCTCTGTATCTAAGACTCTTTGTGGTATTTCCAGGAGCAGTAATGTGTATTGAGCCATCCCTAGTCCTCTGTGCTTTGTGACATTTACTCATGAGTAAAGTGAGAAGAGGTAGAACCTATAGCAAAATGGTAACCAAAACCAATTTTAATTGATGTGAAAAATCTCAAGCCCACTTGGTGGGGAACTTTAGCTTTATTTCCCACAAACTTTCATCATCTGCCTGTAGCAGAAATTATTCTGTAGGGTTTGATTGTTTGCAAGATGGAGAAAGAACTTCAAGATTTGCATGAAGTACAGTTATTTAACCAATTTGAGGGCACTGGTGGAGGGTTTTAAAAATTATTCCATTTTATTGCTTTACCTTATTTATCTAATTCAGTGAAGTGTGAATGTATGTGATTTACATACAGAGGAAAGTTCCTTCTATTAGCAACTTTAACCCAGCTCTTACTTGGTCATAATTAAGTTGATCTATCTATACACACAGTATAAAAGAGCCAGCTGTAAAGTGATAAGTACATTTTCGTTATCAGTCATTTGGATATTTATTTTCCATATTATAGCAAATCTCCAGAAGATTGACTAACTATTTTTGATCAGTCCAGATATTTGGCATTTCCTTGATATAGTTTGTAAAAACAACCATGGTAATAGGTTTGATAGACTATAAATAAAACAAATGTGCTCCTAATGGGCACACACACTTTTAAAATTAAATTCTACTTACCATTTATTTATTCCTGTAATGATCTGTTATATCTAATTGACCTTCAATGCTGCAGTGAATTGTATTATCTTATGAAAAATGTCTATATTCTTCTGTCTGCCTTTGCTAATTAGTTTTAAAAGTGCCTAGAACACATTTTTCTCTCTTTGAAGGTATTTTTGTAACATTTTTTGCAAATGTTATTTTTTATATGCAAATATGAATAGCTGCTATAAATGTGTGTTGTTGTTGTTGTTTTAATGGGTGAGGATTTTGTTTCTCTGTAGTGGAGACAGATGTTATAATTCAAAAAGAAAGATGAACAAATTAAAATTGTAATTACTGATAGACTATTGGCCTGCCAAACTCTCTTATGCTTGGGATTCCTTCAGAGCACCTCAAGGACAATTTAATACTCCATTAATTGAACTTTAAATGAATAGTTATGAAACAGATACTTTGTGCTGAATCGGACAGTGCATCTGGCAGCAAAAAGATGGTGTACTCAAAAGGTTTAACGAGAGTTATTAATGAAGGGACTATTTAGGGAAGTGTGGTCAGGGTTAAGGAAACCAACAGGGTAATAAAACATTTAGGAGTAGCAACATGGGGAGTTGTTATCATCCCTGAGCCTTGGATCCTGGAAGCTTTGAAAGGTAGGATGCCTGTGGCCAAAACAGCAGTGATTGGCTGGTCAGGTAGGGATAAATACTCTGGCCTCTCTCTTCCAGGCTTCCCATTGCCAGCCACTACTTCCCATTCATTGATCTCAGCTAGAAGCAAAAGTTAGCCTTTTGTGGCACAGATCAAGATGGAGAAGACAGAAAATGGATCTAGGGAGCCAGAGAGAAACAATTAGTACAGACCCTATATTAGTATTTTTTAAAAATTTCTGTTGTAACAAATTACCACAAATTTAGTGGCTTACTATAACACAAATATATTATCTTACAGTTCCGAAAGTCAAAAGTCCTAAACTAAAGGTGTCTACAGGGCTGCATTCCTTCCGGAGGCTCTAGGGGAAAGTTAGTTTCCTTGCCTTTTCCAGTTCTAGAGTCTGTGGGCATTCCTAGAGACTCCCGATCCCTTCCTCTAATCACTCCAGCCTCTGCTCCCATCATCTCAACAGTTTCTTTCCCTCTGACCCTCTTGCCTCCCTCTCCTAAGGATCCTTGTGGTTACATTGAGCCCACCAGAGTAATCCAGGATAATCTCTTCATTTCAAAATCCTTAACTTAATCCTATCAGCTAAATCCCTTTTGCAAAAGAAGGTAAGGTACTCACAGGATAGGACACGGACATGGACATCTTTAAGGAGCCCTTTTTCTGTCTGCAGACCACAGACCCCCACAAGCTATTAATGTGAAAGAAATTGATGTCTCTGCTATAGGCAGGTTAAAACTAGAAAATGTATTTAACATTTTATAACTAATAATGAATTACTTTTTAAAATTTGAAATGTATTTCTTTTTTGACGAATGCAGAAAATGTCGAACTACTATTCTGTTTAATGTTAACATGGTTGTATATATTTAGGGCTTTATGTTTTGAATATCTTCTAAATTTCAACTTCTCAAGTTACCTTCTCCATCTCTCATGGCATGAATACTTTCACATTTTTTATTCAAAAGAAACTGACTTGGAAAAATAATAATCAGTAAGGTTTATTGGGTTATGATTTTCTAGCTATTTTCATATATTACTTTCACAACATCCCTGTAAGAAAGATACTATTATTAACTATATTTTAGAGATGATGAAACAGATACGTAGATTAAGTAATATGTCTCTGGTAATAGAACTAATAAGTGGATATGTTGGATATCATTTTCCATTTGCTTCCCTAGATCAATTTTCCACTCTGCTCTGTTTTGGGGCATCATCCAGGCTGTCTTTGCCCCTGGCTTCTGATTGGCTTCAATGAAAGGGACAGCTCAGCAAGCTTGATAGTGAAAGAAGAGAGAAATGGTGTTACTTTTCATTACTCTACATTCCCTCTCCCCTCCTGCCTTGCTGCATAGAGGGTTTGCTTTCCTATGTAGCTATAGTTTCTATTGGGTATTCTTTTCATTCTTAACCAAATTCTGGGAATACCATTTCTTGACTTCTTGGGAGTAGTAATGACTTGCATTTTTGCTGGTCCTGGGGTTTGTCACCATCCCTTATGGTTTCTTTCAACTTTCCCACACCTCTGTAAATAATCCCTTCATTATTTTCATTTAAACCCCTCTGAATGTGCCATCTTTTTCTCTCCTTTTGTAAATTAACTGCAGTTTGATTACAAGGATATTTGAGTTAGAAGCTAAGTTCTTAATCATTTCACTATATTGACTTTAACAAAAACACATCTCCCAAGCAAATGGATTTACAACTTGAGGTGAATTCATTGCATTTAGTCAACTATTTATATACTGGTTTGTAATTGCTAATATTTTTTAAAAAATGACGAATTCACTAAATTAAGCCAGTTTAGTAATTTTCAGATATGGACATAGCATACCTTATGTTGGGTATAATGAATATACTCTGTAATAAATCTCCCTGTAAATATAAAGCCAGTTCACCTTCGTTATTATTCTGCCATCAGTAAGCATTGTTTATAGCATCTTATTTGTCATGCTCAGATTTTATGCTTTGCAGTGAGTTTGAGTTCAATTCATTAAAATGGGAAACTCATCAAATTCTCCTTCAGAGAAAGGAACTCTTACCCTTTCAATATACAATACATTTCTGTTCTTTTACAGATTTCTTTTCACTACTTCCTAAGTGATGGTGATGTCTGTTTCCTTGACAACTAGGTAGGGTGAGTGCTGCAATGATACTGAGTGCATGTCAGATGTATTCATAAAGTGAGTTGTAGTTGTTCAGAGGAAATATATCAGAACAACCTTGTATTCTTTTGTGAGCAAAGATGCTAATGAAGGAGCTTCTCATTGACAGTGATTTCCATGTAGCAGAGGGATAGGCACACATGATACTCAACACCCACCTATCACATTTTTGTATTTGTTTACTTGTACTGTTCACTTTTCCCCATTTATTCTTAAGTCACACATACTGACCAACTATAACTTGAAAGCTAAACAGACCCCTCATCTATGTTTTTTACGACTGTGGGCTACAGTTAGGGGATAGCATTCTGGTCTCTGGTGGTCTTTGCACCTACAATGTGTGGTTCAAAATGCGTTATGACAGTATAATAGTCATTCTGGGGTCCACCAGTAGATCGATTGGAAGTCTTTCTTTTTATTTTATTTTATTTTTTTAACGTTTATTTATTTTTGAGACAGAGAGAGACAGAGGGTGAACAGGGGAGGGGCAGAGAGAGATGGAGACACAGAATCCGAAACAGGCTGCAGGCTCTGAGCTGTCAGCACAGAGCCTGACGCGGGGCTCGAACCCACAGACCGTGAGATCATGACCTGAGCCGAAGTCGGACGCTTAACCGACTGAGCCACCCAGGCGCCCCTGGAAGTCTTTCTTAACAATTGTTCCTGCAAGTCTAAATTACAATATCTATATTCATAAACCTGTAATGTAAGAGGATCCTAAAATGACTTTTGACTCATTTAAAAAAGGTATTATTAGATTATTTTCATAGTCATCTGGATATTAAATGTATATTGATATATTTGAATCATTTGAAAATTGCTCAAACATAGTACATATGGAATCTCTATTAAGGAGAATATGATTAATCAACACATTCCTTTTCCTGATCAGACAGATAATAGAGAGTTTGCTCTCCTTGAGGAATGGTCTTCCTGAAACTAAAACCTGGGATACATTTGTTAAAAATTAAACTTTATATATCATGTAATCTTTGTCTATGATTATGGATTATAGACATTAAGGCTTTACAACTTCAGTTCTCTTCAGTGTTATTTTCCCAACAATTAAGGGTGTTTAAAAAAAAAAAATATATATATATATCTATATTCCTATTGGGTAGAAATGAGAATCAGTCCAGAGAGCTTATACTTTTCCATCAACTGAACACATTGATGATATTACTAAATACTCATGAGAGAATTGGAATTTCTTTTATACAGACCATGAAGGTTATGTTTGTTCTAGACATTAACAGAAGTTTATATAATCCACAAAAAGTATCTGATCCACTTACTGTTAGTAGAGGCCACTGATTGCGTGCCCAAGGAAGCAAACTTTAAAGTGGAAGATTAGTATGCAGGAAGTTTGTTCTTAGAAAAGAATGGAAGCAGGGTTTGGAAGAGGGGAAAGTTGGGCGGTGATGCAAATGTAACAAAGGTCTCAGCCAACCTCGTGAGCTGCTTTGGAGCTGGGCTCTTCTCGGCTGTCTCAAGTTAAGGTGAGGAGGCCTAGCCCTTATAACTCTGTATTTACCAGTCATTAGATATGGACTGCTCTGAGAGGCAACACGGCTCTCTTAAGCTGGTGGTAATTCTAAGATGAGAACAGATCCGAGAGCCTTCAGTCAACTTCATAGCAGCTGAAAAATCATTTCTTCCATTTTGAAAATGGATTTAAGAAGGACATCACAGCATCCATGACAGTCCAACCCTTGAGCTACTTGTTTCCACAGAAACTCATTCAGGACTCTGGTGGGGCTCTCTTCCTTACGAGAACAGATAAGAGAAAGTTGATCTGCAGCTGCAGCAGGTCTGAGGCTCCAACGGATACTTAGCATCTCCCCCCTTTACTGTCTATTCTAGATTGCCTTATCCTTAGTGAGCAACTCTGCTGGTTTGGATGGCCTATCTGGTGGGGATGATCAAGCCCTCATCCCTAAGAGGTCCAAGCTTCTGGTTATCATGCTCTTTTGAGGCTGCTATCCATATCCATGAGGCATTCCACACAACAGCCTGAGTGCCACACATATTCATTCCCTCTAGTCCATATTGTGTAATAGCAGCCCTACCCGTTCTTGATGAGGTGAGTTAATTATTCCTGCCCGGATGACAGTTTCTCTTCTTGCCTGCTGGTACCTTGGAATGAGGAACCTGGAGTGTCTAGGCAACAGCTGTAGTTGAAAATTCATTGTGACTTTTTTGTGTTCCTTGGTGACAGAGTTGCAGATTTTAGGAAGCACACATTCTCCGAGCGGGTCACTGAAAGCAGTGGCAAGCAGGGCCTCTGCTACTTCATCATTTGGTTCTCAGACCTATGTATTCTATCTATTGGGGTCGTTGTATTCTATAATAGTCATTTGTTTACTGTGTATACTGTGTCCTGGAGGATAATACCATCATCCTTGTAGGGTAGCATCTCCAAGCTGTCGCCTTAGCTATGCTTTTGATAAGTAATTACATACTCTATGAGGCCATAAGCCACTGTATGTGTAATTTGTGACAGGACCAGGGGACTTCATGATCATGTACTATCATACCTCCTATGTTGTTAAGTGGACCCATACATCTGATGAAAAGTTATAGGGGATGGTGTGTTAGTGTATCAGACATTCTTTAAGCCCTTGAAGGACGGTGCTAGTTAAAACTCACGGACAATAAAGCCACACTCACACTTGGAATACACGCCAGTTACTGACAAGGCATATCAATGCCCATTACCGTGGTAGAAAGGATCAAATATAATAGACTTGCCACCAAATGACTAATTTTTTTCTTCAAGGGATAGTGTCATTAGGTGCTCACCATTGGTCTTTGGTACTAACATGTTGCAAATCTGCTATAGCAGTAGCAGTCTCAGCTTTGGTGAGTGAGAACCCATGATCTATAGCCCATGCTTAGCCACCATCTCTGCCACCATGGCTACTATATTTTTGTGTCCATTGTGTCAGCCCTGTGGTAGTTAATGATGGATTTGGATTAGTGTCAACTAGCTGAATTCTTCTATCTATCTGGTTGTTTAGTGTCTTTTCCATGGTGGGTATTCTCAGCATCAACATTCGTGGGAGAAGAGAATGAAGCAGGACTGAGCTAAATAAGAAGTTGGACTATGGTACAGTCCCAGTGAGGCCTCAGCTGACCCTGTGAAAGGCTGGAAATTTTAATGGCTCTTCAGAGTTGCTCTGAGTTAGGAAAAGAGAACTTGACTGAATCAACCGGTCACTAACTGTGGGCTGCCCTGGGAAGGAGGGTATAATTTTGAGCAAGGTGACTCTCTTCTGCCCCTTTCTCCAGCATGATTATATAATGGGGGTTGGGGAACTGAACACAAAGAACTTGAGACTTCAGGAGAATCTCTTTCCACCAAAATTAATCTTCTAACCCAAGCATCAAATCAACCTGGGTTAGTATCCCAAAAATTTTTAGGTTTATGAGAATGAAGCCTCATCCACTGAGAATTGAGATCTGACTAAACAGGCCAGAGGTCTATGCTGTCAGATAGACTACCTTGGGTATCAGGTCCATCTGAAAAGTTCCTAGCCAGTGATAAAAGAACACACCATCCGTTTCCTACAAGTGGAGACTGACATACGCGGGGAGCTCTCCCTGGTGCTGCTTAAAAACTTGACGAAAGACTGCCTCCTCTGTTTAATCTTCTTCTGAATCTGCTTATCTGATCTGTCTGTGGTACATTTTGCTTAAAAGTGATCTATTTTGCCTCCTCACAGTCCCACCAAATCTCTTGGGAACGCCTGTTGCAATTCTGATCTGATCTGATTCTAAACATGTGCCAAGCTCTACTCGTCACCCAGACCTGCCACCCTATGACCAGTTCCTCTGTCATCAACTCACCCTATATTGTTTTGTCCGGTAGAAACATCTATTGAAATGCTAAAGTTATATGCATGATTCTTTTGAAAAACATTCGAATTCATTTGATTAAAATGCAAAGTTAGTCAGTAAGGAGATTCAGGATACCAAAGTGGGAAGATCAAAATGCTTGTTAAACTCTATTAAACAGTTGTTCAATATTTTACATAGAAGGAACAAAAGGCGTATAGCAAACTAAGTAAGTCACAATTAAGATATATGAGGAGACACTCTCTTCCTTCATATGTCCACTTTGTTTTTTAATGCCAATCATTACCAATATGGATTTAGCTGCCTAGCTTGCCAAGTGAATATCCATTATGCCTGTGTGTCCAGATTGGAGTACGTTTTCAGATTGAAAAGAACCATTTTTCTGAAAACTGTCTTCAAGTTTACTAAACTTCACTGCAGAAATGTTTAAACATTTGTCCAAACAAATGTTCAAACTCACAAGGATTTTGAAATCCAAATATGCTGTAAGGGCATAACAAAGAGAGGAAGTATGAGCTTAGGAGGAGAGGTAAGAAAGCAGTAGAGCATATTTGGGACATAGTAAATAGAGTATGGTTGGAACATCAGATATCCAACACACTGGTAGGAAAGAAGGAAAGGAATATATAGACACTGAGAAGACTAGTAGCCACCATGCCTAAGACAGTTTAAATCAAGTAAACTGATTAACAAGGGAAGAAATGCAACATTAGCAGTAGCAATGGGGGAAGAAGAGACAATAGAAGCATAGAGACTAGAATAAGACTAAAAATGGCCTACATATGCAATTTTGAAGGCATAAACTAGAATTTGTTAATAGAGATAAAAAGGAGAGGATAGTTGGGAAAGACATTAAGGAATTATAACTAACAGCATCTGGTGACTAATTTTAAGTTGGAGTGGATTTTTATGGGAGATTTTTATCAAAGAAAGCTTAAATTTTTAGCCTCGATGACTGGACACTATATGAGTGTCCACTAATTTAAACAGAAGTATTATGAAGAATTTGCTTTAGAAATTATGATATTTTAAGTGGTTACAGAGCATCAGGTGGGAAAGTGAACCAAGCAGCTGGAAAGATAGGTCTAGCATTGAGGAGTGAGGAAGAGTTGAGAGACTAAGATTGGATTGTGAGTTATATAGAAATAATAGTCAAATTAAATTAAATGGAAATAAAATAGTTTGATCTACTAGTCTGTTGAATCCATCTGGAACTTGGGATCATGTGTCTGTAGTTTGAAGGAATTTCCACAAGGTGGTGATGCATTCTTACTAGGTAGCATAGACTTGAGCCTTCAAAATAAAGATTAACAAAAATCCAAAGAGAGCTTTTTTTTTTTTTTTTTGCTCCTTCCTTGGTGGTCTTCTGAAGCTACTATTTGATGTGTTATATGAAAATGTTCTTTACTAACAAAATATAACTATGTGATTTATGTTATTATTTCCCAAGCTTTATCAAAAGTGTAAAAGTTACTTGAAGTAATAATTAATCCAATCCAATGATAAAAATCTAGGATCACTTAAGTCTACCCTAAGTTTCTATGTGAAAATAAAACAATATTTTCTCAAATTCTTGGCGTGGTTCATTTTATAATCTCTCTTCTTTTCGCTTTTATGACAGAACACTTATTCAGTCTTCTTACTTTCCAGATAAATCTTTCTTTTTCCCACTATCGCATATTTTTAAATGTAAATACTATTTTCCTTCTGGGTTTGAAAGCATTGTTCTACCCACACTTTCAAGAAATTCAAATCCTCTTGACAGCTGCTTAGAGGATCCCACTCACACTTACTTAGAGGTCCAAATAAAAACATGTTCGCTTCTCATGTGAGTGAGTCATCAATGAATCATATAATATTGCAAACGTAACATTGTGTCTCTAGTTATGAGTTATCTGAACTCTTAGCCATATATTCACTTGCATACTTACAAAACTTCCTCCACATTCATTACTGAACACACAGTCTAATGTACCAGTAAAAACATTTAAGTTGCATTAAGAGTTTGAATGAGAGTGTGTAAATTGTTTCAGCCATATCTTAGCTCTTCTAATAGGATTTTGTTTAAAAGTATTGTGCATTATCGATTGTCTTCTTTACATTATTAAGTGAAAAGGCGTTTTAAGAAATTAGGCAAGCCTAAAGTCCAGAAAAGGCATCCATTGGAAGAAAAATCGTGTTAAATTAAACTGAGAGAGGAGAACTCATGAAAGACATAAGCCTGGCAATGCACTTGTATTTGTTTACCAGATATGCAATGATTTTCTATATATGAGAATGTAAAAAAAAAAAAGAAAGAAAGAAAGAAAGAAAGAAAGAAAGAAAAAGAAAACTATGAAAAGTGTTGTTGGTACTAAAACACTAGAGAAATAACCATGCATTATATGCTGATAGCCTCAGTCATTGTGTAATGCTGTAGAGAACCATGTTGATAGAGCAGAAAACATTAAACATCTTCAAAGACTTGAAGAAAAAGGAGAGGAAGAGAGAGAGAGTCACCAAAAGACCTTAGTTTGAGTAAGTTCAGGATCCTTCAACGGATTTTGCAACATGACTGTGTAATTTAAAGGTCATAGGTGAAGCAGCTGCTGCTGATACCCTCACTAAATTGCAGGAAAGTATTGATAACATGGTTATTCTGCAAAAGCACATGTTCAATATTGATGAACCTGGATATCTTTAGAGATGAATGTCATCATGTAGGTCTATTTCAGATACTAGAAGAAGACAGTGCCACACACCTGAAGCTTTCAAAGATAGGCTGACATTGCTTTTAGGTGGAAATAAGGTACCGCTAAACTAAAAATGGGTTAGCTTATCATTCCCCAAACCACATGGTCCCTAAGGGGTCATTGAAGAGTGCTTTGTGAAACAAGCATTTAATGATTATAGGAAGTGTTATCTTTGTGATTATTCATAATGGAATACATGAAGAAGTAAAATCTTGCAAACAAGCCTCTTTTGATAACAGATAATGTTTCCAGACATTCCTCTCTTATTATTGATTAGGAAAATCCTATCTGAGTAGCCTTTTTTTTTCCTGTCGTGTTTTTAGTTCCTGTAGCTATTGATTGGGAAGATCCTATCTAAGTGGTCTTTTTTTTTTTTTTTTTTTTTTCCGTCTCAAATGGAATGTGTAGTAGCTGGTGTGATATTACTCCATTAACAGATTTATGGAATAGTTTTAACATCAATCAGGTCCTTAAAACCTATCAATCAGGTTTTGGCAAAATGCACCACAACATATAAAGAACAAATGTGAAAGACGCTTTGTCTCACAACTTGTCCACTCTTTTCCAAAGTTTTAGGAAATGACTGATGAAAAGCAAAAATCCTTAGAGCTTGCAAAAAGATATTTTGAAGTACATAGTGAAAATGTTAAAAGATTATTAACTTCAAATAGCAAACAACTTACCACCAAGGAATTAATTTAATTTAATGCTCAATATTAGAAGAAGAAGGAGAAGGAGAAGAGGACCAACAAACACTTGGCATGAGATTTTTTAAATAATTTAATATCAAGTAGACAAAATGACTGGTCTTGTAGGTGATCCTCATTTGGAGCAATACATGTGGAACCCAGTCTATCTCTTCTAGTTAAAACTCCAAATGGACATGTGTAGCAACTTTGGCCTGGGAAGAGCTCAGCCCTTTCAGGAAAAAAGGTTAAGGTTTGAGTTGCACCACCAGATTAATCACTGTGATGACTTTTGTGTCAGTTTGACACAGCCGCAAGTACCCAGATATTTGATCAAACATTATTCTGATCATGTTTCTAACTGAGGTTAACATTTGAATAGGCAGACTGAGTAAAATAGACTGCTGTCCCTAATGTGAGTGGTACTCATCCAATCAGTTAAAGACCTGAATATTCTAAAAAGACTGACCCTACCTCCAGTGGGGTCCATTCCTCCCTGATTGCTTGAACTGGAGCATTGGTCTTTTCCAGCCTTTGGAGTGACACCAAAACATTGGTTCTCCTGGGGTCTTGAGCCTGATAGCTTTTGGACTGGCACCACTGGATCAACTGGTTCTCATGCCTTCAGGCTCAGACTGGAAGTATACATCTACACATTGGCTTTCCTGGGTCTCCAGTTTGCTGACTGCAGCCTTTCTGAGCCTCTGTAATCTCCTTTTCAGCCTCCATAATCACATGAGCCAATTCCTCATAATCTCTCTCTTTGTTTATATGTAGCTATCAAGAACTGCAGAGGTGAGACATGAATAGACATAGTGGATAGTAGAGAATGGACATGATGAATCCCAGTTGTGACCCTGAGAGCAACTGCACTGATGAGGGCAGTAGTTCATCCCATTGATTCCCTGCTATGAGGAAGAGCCATGGCCAGTTCCTGGGGAGACTCCTTATTTTAAAGGTTATACAGAGAAAGATAAATCAGCCAAAGAGACTAGGGAGTGGCCATAGAAAATCAATGGAGGGTAGTACCATCAGAGCCAATAAAAGAAAATGTTTTAAGAAGGTTCTCTCAGGAAGTGAAGTCCATGAGAAGTAGGGGGAAGCTGCTTCCCAAAGATGCATGGAAAAGTGGATCTGTGCATTGAATGGCGTAGAGTGTGGCAGCCATAAAGAGAAACCTGTGTGGAGCATAGCTGACTGTCAGCCTCCAGTTGCCACACCATTGAATGCCCTGTGATGTTCACGCCAAGGTCATCCTCTCACAGGGTTCCTCATAGCCAATGACTAAGCATGGCAAGGGAACTAGAGCCTGGTCATTTTTGCCTGGTATGGTACTTTTCTGTGGGTAACCTTTGCTTAGGATTTCCCTATCAGTCTCTACAAGATTTTTTCAGAACTGCAGGTCAGTCTGAAGCTCTTCTCACTTAAGTCTCCTCACTTCCTTCTCTCCAAAAGTATCATATTTGCATCACAGTCTGAAGACCCTTCCCTTCTTCTCTGCCCCTTCCTCCTTTATCATTCACAGGCATTTTTTACAAATCTTTTGCCTGTCTGATCTCTCAGCACTTCCCACTTAGAGCTCCCAAACTGACACTCATAGATCAGAAAGTTAATGGGGATACCACATCTCATCCCACTTGGCCT